>NW_012267244.1:13215792-13224220 GCF_000151885.1 Dipodomys ordii | reverse complement strand
ATGTTTTCTATTGTCATTTTGCGGTAATTATAATAGGGTCAACCTCTGACTTCCAACCACTTTCTTAAAGATGTAAATCTTCTCAACATACTGAAACTAGGCAGGCACTCAGAAAGGATTCTGTACCGCTAATAAAAATAAAGTTAGCAAGCTGGGTGCTGATGGCTCATGCTTGTAATCCTAATCCTAGCTACTCAGAAGTCCGAGGTATGAGGATTGTGGTTCAAAGCCAGCCTGAGCAGGAAAGTCCTTACACTTTTGTCTCTGGTAAAGTACTCAGAAAAAGCTCGAAGTGGTGCTGTGGTTCAAGTGGTAGAGCACAAGCTTTGAGCACAAACACACTCAGGGACAGTGTCCAGGGCCCTGTCAAGCTCCAAGAATAGCAAAATAAATAAATACATACATACATAATACATACATACATACATGCATACACAAATAAAGCAAGCTAGTATTCTCAGGTTGACAACAACAAAAAATCAGACCATTTTGTCATTCTTACCAAGAAAGACTGAATGTGTTTGGGTACACACACACACATGTAGAAACAGAAACTAGAAACTGTGTTGCAAAACTGATCAAATTATACCCACCATTATGTGTCTGGGTTGAACCCCCATGTTCACTTGCAGACATTCCATTCAATGGAAGAAAATTCTTGGCTTGTATTTGATGTAATCTCACTTGTGTTTAAATTCATTCAGTGTTTCTAGCAATATGGTGTCAACCTCATCATCTTCATTTAAGAATGAATTGCTTTTCCATTACATCCTCTACTTTGAGAGGTTTCATTTTGCTTTTTCAAAATTCTATTGGAATGAGACTTATAGGCAAGTTGTCAAAGTTGGAAGCAATTTGGGGAAAAAGGAAACAGAAGAAAAGAAATATCTATCTATCTACTTTTTTCAATACTGGGCACAATATTTTCAAGGCCATAAAGCTACTCTGTTTACTATGTAATTTTAACCATTCCTACAAAATAAGCATTGTACTACACATTACAATCTGATTCTTATAGACACCTAATAGACATCTGTGAGTCTGGGAGAGAAAATGTGTCATCTTTCTATTTATAGTGTAGGCTGATTATTAAAGCTGATGATATGTTGGGGCACTAATGCATCATGAGGCTGAGATCTGAAGCTTGTGGTTGAAAGCTAGGCTAGGCAGGACAATCCTTAAGACTCTTATCTGTCCATAAAGCTGGAAGTAGAGCTGTGGCTCAAGTGATAGAGCGCTGGCCTGAAGTGAAAAAGCTAAGGGACAATACCCAGGCCCTGAGTTCAAGGGGAAATTTCTTTTGTTAAAGGTTATGACTTCAGAGCTTTGACAGGCTTCATATGTCTCTGGCAATCTAAGAGTCTCTGAGCATTTCCCCCGTAGAGCATCCTTCTTGGAATGCTGCTTCATTCCTGCTTCTCACATGCATCATTGATATCTCCTTGAAAATGATCTTTCCTGTCTATCCTCCATACCTGGCACACAGGTATCTCCTCTGCCTGAGAGTCCCATCTTACCTAATCAGTGTCTGTTCATCCTTTTCCATCCAACAAGATGTAAATCTTCTCCAAACCCAGCCACCATCCCCAAGGCCCATGCTATTTGGAATTTGTTGTTTGCCTGTCCTTCCACTCTCTAAGTCCTTCAGAGTGATACCATATTCTATATATTTTTATACTGCTAAAGCATGGGGGGAAAGCACAAACATATGTGTGTGTGCGATACTACACCATCCTCTGACACAAACCTGTTTAATATATGCTATTATTACAATCATTATTATTAAGCGTTTGTGAAAAGAAAAAGAAAGGAGATGTGTCTTTGACTTCTTGAATCAAAAGCAGACACAGTCACAACTTAAGTAAAATAACAAATGTCTGAATACTGTAACATATACATTCCTTAAGGGAAATCAATGAGAAGGGCTCCATTCCAAATCACATTCCAATCCAAAACGCTGGCATTAGGAAGATGCTTCCAGGGCAAAAATGACTAGCATGCCCTTGAAGTAGTCTTCTCATGTTGACCAGGGAGAATGTAGCAGCAATTCTAAACATGTGAAATTGCCCCGGACATCACCAATGCCATGGTCCTGTGGAGTCATGAGCTAGTGCTGCCGTTGCTATGATAACCACCCTCCAAGGAAATGGCTGAGCTCCCACATCATCTGGGAACTCAAAACTAAAATAAAATGCACAATACAATAAGCACCTACCCACCTCACCACTAAACAACAATAACAACCACCAAAAAAAAGAAAGAAAGAAAACAAAAACACCATCTCCATACTGCACTGGGAGAAAGGAGGCCAGAGTCTTACATTTGGAGATACAGAGTTTTATGTCACCCAACCTGGAGGTTACTAGGATACCTCAACCTTAACCCCTGGGGATAATGGGGTCTCAACTCTGTCTGGACATTCCTGTGAGAAACTAACTCAATTCATGTGGACTTTGTCTAGACCAAGAGAATTCTCTAGGTGGATCCAGAGGACAGTCAGGGTTGAGCATGGTGGCATATACCTATAATTCCAGCAGTCAGAAGGCAGAGGCAAAAGAACATAGAGCTCCAAGATGGCCTGGGCTACATAGTAAGACTTTGTCTCAAATGAAGAAGGAGAAGGAAGAGAGGAAGAGGAGGGAGAAGAGGAGAAAGAGGAAGAGGAAGCAGTAGCAAAATGCAGCCAAACCACTGCCCTCAGGTTTTTATTTATAAATATATATTTATATATATATATATATATTTATTTACCTATTTATAAAATATATATAAATATATTTTATTGTAAAGATACTTTATAGAGGGGTTACAGTTACATGAGTAAGGTAATGAGTACATTTCCTATTGAGCATTGTTACCCCTTCCTTTGTTTTCCCCTACCATCCCTTCCCTTCCCACCACCCCAACTCCTCCCTCCCCCCCTCAAAGTTGTAAAGTTCATTTTCAACATAATGTCCTGTACATCTCATTGTTACAATGGGTCAACCTGTATCCTTATTTCAGCATTTTGATTTCCCTTCCCCTCTCCAAATCAGAAAAATGTATATACAAGATGCAGAGCACAGGAATCAAACATAGTGAAAACAGGGTAGTTATACCATGGGGGAAGAACATACAAAAGAAACAAAAAAATCACATGGTACATTGTAAGCACATTTAAAAACAACAGCAACAAAGAAAAAACCTCTTGTGTCCCTATCTTGGGGTTCATTTCACTTAGCATTATCTTATATGGTCATATGTACATAGCTTTTGACCTTTTCTGCTTGTCCTAGACATATACTAATTATTGCAGATAAGAGAAACCATGGGACCTATGTTTCTTTGGGCTCGGCTTACTTCACTTAATATGATTTTTTTTCAAGTCTTTCCATTTCCTAACAAATATGGCAATGTCATTTTTTCTGATGGAGGCATAGAATTCCACCATATATATACACCACATTTTCTTGATCCATTCATCTACTGAGGGGTTTCTGAGTTGGTTCCATATCTTAGCTATGAATAATGTAATAAACATTGTTGTGCTGGTAGCTTTAGTATGGCCTTGTTTGTGCTTGTTTGGGTAAATGTCCAAAAGTGTGCCCCCAGGTTTTGAAATCAGTATTACATGAGCTGACTCAACTTTCTCAATTCCAAAATACTCACATTAAAAAGTTTTAAAAAACTTGTCATTCATGTTACTGAGTACTGGAAAGGCTTTTCTTAAACACTGGAGGAAAACTAAAAGAGGCTACCCAACCCACTTCCTAAAGAACTGTCCATGCATTATACAAAGCGATCTGCTCTTATGGTTCACATGACAATATTACTGTCAGCTTTTCACCGTATCACTAAACATTTGTCCAAAGCATGGTTTTAATGGCAGTAGTGTGCTCTGACATGGGTATATGATATATATAATATATAATAAGTTATTTGCCAATTCTCATGCTGTTGGTGGCTTCCAAGAAAAGTACAAGATTTCTTAGGTACTTGAAAACAGGAAGCTCAAGAGTTTTCCATAATTTATTGAAACACAAGTTTCTCAGAAATTCAAGCCCTTGCCTTGCTTTGATTTTGTTAGATTTTGGTGTCAACAATAAAGTGACTGGTTGCTGAGTGCATATCAATCTCTACAGCATCACGTAATTCTCCATGTTTATAGTTTATCTAGTTCATGGATCATTTGTCTCCTTTTGTCTTCTGCCATCCTTTTATGCAATTTCATTGTCTTAAATCCAACATTATCAAATATGTTAAGTTTTGTCTCCTTTAAGGCATCGTTGAAAAGGTACAATAAATAAACCACGAAACTCTTAAAGGAAGAAGCTAAAAGGGAAAGGATAAAGTGATGGCTAATTTTATCTAGAAAGTTGTTGGGACTGTAAACTAAATTCAATTGTGAGTGGTACCACAAGGAAGACAACCCAGACACACATCTTTCACCCTAGAATTGAAAGATGCAACTTGGCTTACCCAGGGAGGGAGGGGCCTTCAACTGAACTTGAAGCTAATCTGTCATGGGACCTCACACAAGAGACCGTCCAAGGTCTAATGGATGGGTCTTCAAGGGAGGTTTTACACAAAGCACACAGATGTTTTCTCAGTCATTCCTTTTATGAACTCTCAATAAAAGCCAAGGGCGTAATGTGAGGTTGTAATTCTGCAAAGGGGTCTCCAGGGTAGCTGGAGATGATGGACGGAGCTGGCAGGCTGCATTCTGGTACTCAGCCCTGCTGGAGGGCGGACTCAAGGAATGTGGGAGATGGATGGTGAGAGGTCTCCTGGGCTATTCCTCAAGCTTGCACAGGATCTATAGAGCAAAGCAATTCAAAGCGGATACTGCTTCTAGCACTGCCACTCAGGCATCCTGCATGAGTGGTTCAAACAAGAACCATGCACTTCAGATGCTAAAGTGGACAAGGGAGGAATTAACATTTTCCCTTGAGGATCAAGAGACCCATGAAGGAGGGAGGAAGGGAGAAAGAGAGACAGAGACAGAGACAGAGAGACCGAGAGAGAAACAGAGAGAGTGACAGAGACAGAGACCGAGAGAGAGAGAGACAGAGAGAGAGAGAGAGAGCAAGAGCGAGATTATGTCATCATCATTTAATGGTATGTAGTAGCAGGGAGCTACATTTAAAAAAACAGTATCAAATTTTCTCAAATTCTTGCACTCCACTCAAGTGCCAATGATGTGTACTCTACAACTTGAACATCACCTTCAGTTGGCAAAGTGCTGGGAGCAAGGGCAGTTCAGTCTGTTCTGATCATAAACCATGCTAGATGTCCTTCCAGAGCCCATCCAGACCAACTCTCCTCCCATCCTGGCCCTGGAGTCCATGCCTCCCCCTTCCCCAACCCCATCCTCTGGCTTTGGGGTGGATTCTGCTCATGAGACAAGAGTCCAGAATGACAAGAGAAACTAAGGTTGAGCCAGGCACTGGTGGCTCATACCTATAATCCTAGCTACTCTAGGAGGCTGAGATCTCAGGATCGTGGTTTGAAGTCAACCTTGGCAGGAAAGTCTATAAGACAATTTTCTCCAATTCACCCCCAGAAAACTGGAAGTAGTGTTGTGGCTCAACGTGGCAGAGTGGTAATGCTTGAGCGATAAAGCTCAGCGACAGTGCCCAGGCCCTGAGTTCAAGCCCCACAACTGACAAAAAGGAAAAGGAAAAGGAAAGGAAAGGTTGAGCTATCTTCCCCTAGACATCTCCCTGAAGAGTTGCATGGATGTCTTTTCTGGCCCCAGATCCTGTTAGCTTCTCCTGCTTCCTCTCTTCAGGCCTAGAGATGGTAAGAGCTCCTGGTTTCTTCTATCCCTTGATATTGCATCATCCCTAAAACTTGCCAATATCTGGAAACATCCTTATTAAATTTCCAATTTAGCCAGTTGTGCAGGCCATCTTTTTATGGCTTGAACCCTACTGAACAGAAAATGTAAGTCCTTAAATTTACATCCTTCAAGGCTTCATGATGATAAAAGAAAAGAATAAACGTTCACTAAGGAGGTACTATGTATTGGACGCCATACTGAAGGATTGACTCTATTTCAGTCTTTGAACACATCAAGCATTCATCTCCCTTTTACAGATCTGGACAAAGATTCAGAGTGTTTAAAGAAACCTTACTCTAATAACAGGCTAATATAGGATGTTAAATATTATTAAACATGTATCATCAATTCTTGCTAGTTTATACTTTCAGTTTAAGATACTTGTAAATGAAATAATTTTTTTTAATTTAAGAATTATAGACAGATAACAGTGGCTCACTCTTGTAATTCTAGCTACTTAGGAAGGTGAGATCTGAGGATCAGGGTTCAAAGCCAGCAGAGGCAAGAAAGTCCGTAAGACTTTTTTTTTGGGGGGGGGGTCCAGTCGTGGGGCCTGAACTCTGGGCCTGAGTGCTGTCCCTCAGCTCTTCAGCTCAAGGCTAGCACTCTACCACTTGAGCCACAGCACCACTTCCGGCTTTTTTTCTTTTTGCTTATGTGGTGCTGAGGAATCGAACCCAGGGCCTCAGGCATGCAAGGCAAGCGCTCTACCACTGAGCCAACTTCCCAGCCCCGTCCGTAAGACTCTTATCTTCAATTAACCATCAAAAAGCAAGAAATGAAGGTGGGTGCTCAAATAGATCACCAGCCTTGAGCGGAAAAAGCTAAGGAACAGGACACAGACCCTGAGTTCAAGCCCCAGCACACACACACACACACACATACACAAACACACACACACACTAGATTAAGAATTATAAAACATAATAAAGACAATCTTTTATTAGTGAATGATGGTATAGGATTAGATATGCACATAAAATGAACAATGGACTATTATAAATCTCAGATTGGAGTGCAGTAAAAAATTTCATTAAAATTTTATTTAAAATTCCATAAAAGAATTAAAATTTACTTTGGTCACTGATAAGCAGGAAGAATAGAAGCAAAATTAAGGTAGCCCCAGTGTGAAGGTACACATTTGTAATCCCCAAAACTCAGGAGGTAAAGACTGGGAAGATTATGGTTCAAGACCAGCCCAGGCAAAAAGTTAGCAAGGCCCCAGGAATGGGGTATGTGTCTAGAAATGTATCTGTAATCTTAATTGCACAGGAGGAAGAAATAGAAAGATTGTGTTCAAGGCCAGTCCCAGACTAAAAAGATCACCAGACCCTATCTGAGCAAATAACAAAGTAAAAAGAGCTAGAGGTGTGGCTCAAGTGGTAGAGCACCTAACTTGCAAGAGTGAGGCTCTGAATGCAAACCCGGTCTAAACCACCACTATCCCTCAAAATAATAATAATAATAGGAAAAGGATGCAAGAAACTGGGAAATCCCAGAGTACTATGGGGTTTTCAAAGGCAAAGAATTTATAAAGATTCACTGAGGGTAAATTAGAGAAGGCAATGAGTATTTTCAGTCTGCCTCAGAGTGGGTGATGGGAAATCAAATGGGGGTTTTAAAGCAGAAGATGGCTATAGAACTGAGCTGAGAAGCAAAATGGATTGGTGAGGTCTCACTGCTAGTGTATAAGACAATTCAGTACTCCAGGTACAGAAGAGGGAAGGCAGAGACTCTAGACATATGCTTATAGTAGAATGAAAACATATGCTTATGGTAGAATGAAACAGGGGCAAGAGATGAAAAAATTCAAAGACAGAAAGGAGAGCACCTTGGAGAACTGTTATTGCACTGACAAACCCACAAAGATGACAACACTGTGATTTCTTAACAACTAGCCACACAGGAATTCGATGGTGCCAAAGAGAAGCTACTGTCTTTAATAATAATAATTATTATATATATGCTGCTAAGATTTTGCTATTATTAAGATAAATAATACTTAAGGCACAAAATAAATTTTCTTCTGAAAATGTGATTCCAGGGACACCCTTTCCTTACTGCTTATGGATGAGGAAGCCTAACAATATCATCTCTATCTCAGAGCAGAAAATGAACTCATCCAATGGATAAAAAATAACTCTACAGATAGACCTCCATTTTTTCCAGTAAGTTAGAAAAGCATACTTCCCACTTCCCTTTCCTTCCTCCTCTCCTCTCACATCCTTTCCCTCCTTTCCTTTCCCCTCTCCTCCCTTCACCTTCCCTCCTTTTTCCTCTCCTCTCTTCCCTTCCTCTTCCTTCTTCCCTCTTCCTTCCCCTTCTCCCCCCTCCTACCCCTACCTTTTCCTTCTCTTCTCTCCCCTTCCCTCTCCTTCCCTTCCCTTTCCCTTTCCATCCTCTCCCTTCTCCCCTCCTCCCCTCCCTTCCTCTTCTCTCTTTTCCATTTGAAGGGCCAGTCCTGGGATTTGAACTCAGGACCTAGGTGCTGGCCCTAAGCTTTTTGCTCAAGGCTAGTGCTTTCCCATTTGAGCCACAGAGGAGGGAGGAGGAGGGAGAGGAGGAGGGAAAGGGGAAGGGAAAGGAGAGGAGAGGGGAGGGGAGGGA
>NW_012267244.1:13176946-13215512 GCF_000151885.1 Dipodomys ordii | reverse complement strand
GAAGGGAAGGGAAGGGAAGGGAAGGGAAGGGAAGGGAAGGGAAGGGAAGGACTTCAGCCTATCTCAGCCATCTTCCTCCTTACAAAGCTTGGCATTGAGTACAGTAGAGAGAATTGGAGTTCTTGAAAATGACTTTCTGATAGGTATGTCTCCTTTCTGTTTCCTGTGGGCACCAAAGATTTATTTGCCATTCCTGGGTCCTTACTTAACAGGTACTTTACTTCCTCATTCTTTTGTGACCCCTGGCCCCCATTTCATTATCAGGCAGGTTTTGGCTTAATAGTTTATCTATTTCTTGATTGCCTGCTTTTCAATTAACTCCTACCATTTTGATACCTAGTTTGATTTTTTTTTTCCTTGACAGTCCTGCAGCTTACTCTTAGGGCCTGGGTGCTGTCTCTGAGCTTTTTCACTCCAGGCTAGTGCTCTACCACTTGATCCAGAGCTCTAGTTCCAGCCTTTTTTTTCTTTCTTTTTTTGGGGGGGGAGTAGTAATGGGAAATTTGAGTCTCAGAGACTTTCATGCTCTGGCTGGCTTTGATCTATGATCTTCAAGTCTCAGCCTCCTGAGTAGCCTGGATTACAGGTGTGAGTCACTAGCGCCCACCTTGGCTTCTTCAGGTTTTTTTTGTTTGTTTGTTTCTGTTCATTTGTTTGTCAGTCATGGGCCTGGGCACTGTCCCTGAGCTCTTCATCTCAAGCCTAGCATTCTACCACTTGAGCCACAGTGCCACTTCCTGGTGGTCAACTGAAGATAAGAGTCTCATGGACTTTCCTGGCTTTAAACCTCTATACTCAAGTCTCAATCTCCTGAGTAGCTAGGATTACAAGCACGAGCCACCAGTGACAGGCTGGCTTCTTTGCTTTTTAAGCATATATTCCACACCAACAAAATTAGAGCCTAGGCAAAGATGAGAATATTAGCTCACTGTTGTTGTTTTCGATAAGGCTAGGAATGTAAGATCAGGAGAAAGAGAAGCAAACAAAACTCAAACATCATTCTAAATCCAAAGGTGTAAATGACAAACATAAATTAGGGAAGAAACTGTTTCCACACTCTGGAAGAGGACTGGGGTGATACGATATAATTGAGAGGGATTGGTTGTTAAGTCAGGTGAAGATGGCCAGAAGAGCAGAGCATGAGAGGGTGGCAGGAAAGGAATCTTATACTCCCTGCTCTATTTTAGTGACTCTTCCCTGCCTTAATGATGCCTGTCTACCACTGTTCTCTAGCACTGGAATCTATCAATTGAGGTATAGGGACACTTTCATTAAAGCAAATAAAAAGGAAACATATAATGGAAATCACTAAAACAATTAATTTCCCTGACAGTTTAAAAATATGATCCAAATATGAGGGACATTAAGCCTGAAAGGAGCCAGTTATCTTTTGACGAATTAGACCTGTCTAGAAATTCAAATTGCCCCAAATCCAAGGTCTGCCTGAGCCCATCCATCCATCAGCATTTCCCATGTTTTGAGAGGCAATCTGAGAACTTTCCCAGGTTCTCATGGTGGAAACCATTGAGCCTCTTCCTCCAGGCTCATTTCAAAGACTATGATTGAAGGACTCTCTGCACTACAGGAAATATCAATACAGTCCCTGGAAATGTGCAATAACTGACGATGGACTACTCAGTTGTGCGACCCTTTTATGAGGTAGTCATGCTCTAAGAAAAACTAAACATTCTGACTGAAACAATTTTTGAAAGTCTACATTTTAAAGACACCACTATACATATGCCTGTTTGAAAGAGCTGGAGGTACTGAAATTTTAAAATAGGTTCCAAACACATACTGCCGGATTTTATATAAACCACACAGCATTTATTGTAAAATTAGATTTTAGAAAATTAGAATATTGTGTACTTTAGATTTTTGACAGTAGGCTTTAAGTTAAAGAGCTGCTTCATTCCACATATTGCACATGTATTCGCTGTATGAACTCTTATTATTATATAAAATCCTATATATTTGACTGTCATAATGATCCTTGTAAATAATACTTACTAGTTTTCCTGGTAATTGTTCTAACTTAGACAAAAATCAAACAACATAGAACAAGAAGATAACTTCATTTCATTAGCAATGATACAGAAGGTTAAAAAGAATAGGAACCATCCTTTGTTTTTCGATGATATAATATTTACTGAGAATCTACTGCAAACTCAGTTATACCCATCTCCTTATTTAATAAACCCAAAAGTCATACATGAGAGAGTGTGTTTTCAAGAAGAGTAAACAGACACAGAGAGACATGCAGCTGAATCAGAATTAACTAGCTACCCAGGGTCAGAGTCAGGATCACACACTTGGGGGTCACAAGCTTTCCTGCTTCAGAGGAACCTCACAGGTATGTTCAAATAATTCTCACTGCTCCATTTGCAAATTAACTGTGTTCTTAATTTCACTAGGTGGCGTCACTCTTATGTCTGTGGTGACATCTGTTGTAACACAAATGAGCACCTTCGTTACTTTGTAGTTTCCTTACACTGGAATTTCTTTAAATAGCTACTCTTTACATGTGATGTCATTTTTCTTTAAAGTGTTTGGTACAATGGGTATAAAAGCAAAATAGGCTTTGTTTAGGCCAGAACACAGCTGAGATTATGAAGTGGTAGAACTTTTAGGCACTTGTATATTTTCATTTCTTACAACCTGAGGACTTTTTTCCTGATTCATAATAGAAAAATTATTGGCAGGTATATAAGAACACATTAGTATAGCAAAGATCTAACACTCTAATATGTTAACAAGCTATATTTTTTACTATCATTTAGATAGACAATAGCCCTATTATTTGCAAGAACCTAATAAAAACCCCTTTCTTTCTAAAATTAAAGGTCCATGAACTCCACCACCCTCCAAAGGACACAGCTTCCAATCATCTCTTATGAAGTTGTGAGAAGGTACAGATTATAGAAATGAAAATCTATAAAAAGGAATTTCTTCTCAACAATGCAATTAAAAACTATCCAAAAATGAGTTAAAGGAAAGGGAGAAGTCTTACTTGAATTGCTATCAACTTATTAATACTACAAATTGTTAGGAGTTTAATAGAGTTTGTCATGGTTTTAACAAAGAGCATTTCCATATTTAAGCACTGACTTCAGAGTGGACAGGAATGCACACAAACAGCTGTGCATTACCAGAACTTTATAGAGATGACCAAAACAAAGGAAAGGAAATAAGGCAGTGACTAACCACACTGTATATTCAAAAACAATGACCACAGGAGAGTTGAGTAGGAGGTACGATGTTTACTTAGAAACAATAGATGGCATTTAACTCCAACCCCTTGAACTCCTCTTTTGTTCACCTACAAATCATCCTTTAGTTGAAGTATAATATTGTGATATTAGAGCATAAATACTATTAGTTCTATTAGGCACAAAGTCCAGCTATGACTCATGACACATTTCTAAATGTCTCATATATTCTGCATTCTTAAACATGGATGTTTTCTTAATTTCAAAAATAATGAATCAGAGTTCAATAAAAACTAATGCTTAGATTCTTTTCCCAAGGAAAATACCACTTTTTTACACAGGAAAAAAAATCAGCAGGAGTTAAACATACTCATTTTAAACATACTTATGTTTTGGCTTCCTTAAACTTACCAACTGCCAAGCAGATGTTTGTGTTTTTATTTCAAATTTTCCAATTTGCCAAGTTTTTTTGCTTGGAATACATTTGTACACTAACGTCAAAGTAATTTAATTGAAGAAACTTGGGCACCAGAAAGAGAAAGAAAGAAAGAAAGAAAGAAAGAAAGAAAGAAAGAAAGAAAGAAAGAAAGAAAGAAAGAAAGAAAGAAAGAAAGGGGGAGGTTGAGGGAGGGAGAGAGGGAGGGAGGAAGGAAAGAAGGAAGGGAGGGAGGGAGGGAGCGAAGGAAGTGAAGAAAAAGAAAGAAAGAAAGAAAGAAAGAAAGGAAGGAAGGAAGGAAGGAGGGAGGGACGGAGGGAGGGAGGGAAAGGAAGGAAGAAAGAGAAGAAAAAGAAAGAAAGAAAGGAAGGCCGGGAAGCTACCTCTCTCTCTTTACCTCCACCTAAATACAGCTCAGAGAACTTCGATTGAGTTGCCAGCCAAAACTTTGATTTCACAGATGGTGGAGACTCCCAACAGCAGCAAACAACTGCCAGGCAATGGCACAGAGGCCACCCGGGCAGAAGGATGTGACCCCAGTGTAAAAAATTAAATCCTGTGTCCCCAGGACTGGACATAGTTTTACTCCCCACAGACTTTCGGGACACTTGTCCGAATGCCACAGCCGCTCATCAGCTGTCACCGTGGCCAAGATTTCACTATTCTTAGCCAGCCAGCAGGAGAAGAAGAAAAAAAGCCACAACCAAAGTGTCAAACTAAAAGTCCTAGCTATTGTCTCTGACAAAAGATCCTCCCTCATCGAACCCTAATGTGTCTGTCATACCTGTGACCAGAGACTGAGGACCTCACTGCCAAGTAGGTCCTAAGAACTGTGCACAAATCCCTGCCCAGTAAAGGAATGACAAGAGAACTTTGAAATCCTCAATGGCTGGCCACTGATAATGCCACACGTCAAGAATGGAAAGGATCGCCTACCTGGAGCCCTCTCCGTCTTAGAATGCTGGACTCATCCATCTCCCCCTCTGCTTTCTCTGAGCCTCTCTCCACAGTCTAGCATGCTGTACTATCTCGACTTGGGTAAGCTAATTCAGAGCCCCGGAGCTGTTAAACACTTACATCACGCTCGAGCTGATTGGAGCCCGGAGTCAGCTGGTCCTGCTTAGTTATTCACTCCGGTAACTTCGGAGATCAGGGATGCTTGCAGTTTGAAGCTAGACAGCAAAGCAGCAAGTGCGCTCAGCACCTTAATGCATGGATCCAGGCAGGCGGAGAAGGAGGAGGCTCTCGCTAGGAGACGGGAAATCAAGAGATGCCTGCTTGGTTGTCTCCAAAATGCTAGCTGTGGCGTTCCAGGCAGCCAGCCGGCCAATGGCTTGTGGCAGAGACTTTGGCTCAAGCCACTTCCGAAGCAACTCTAAGGTCAAAGTAGTGAAGTCAATCAGGGCTGACAGACACCTGAGTACAAGGGGGAGAAACGATGGCACAGCTGGCCACCCCAGCGCACCACTGGGGGCTCCTGCTTATCTTTCCTGAAGCATCAAAGACAACAAAATGTAGCAAAACACACAGGCTGCCTACAAACCTGAAAACACCCAGAGCTCAGGATCAGAGGAGTTGGGGGGCTCCGGACTGGGGGGGGGAGGGGAAAAGTGGCTCCTCAGCCAGGTGCAAGTAGCACCTTGACACACACACACACCCAGCATGAAGGCTTCTTCATTTACATAAATACCTTGCCAGTCAACTCCCAGTCCAAAACCAGAAATCACTTACATTTGAATTCCCCTCCTCACAGTAACTTAGTTCTGTGGCCAACTGACCAAAATGTTAAAAATAAATAAATAAAAGGGGGAGTATTCTAAAAGAGGAGTTATCATTCATAGGAAAATTAACCTATTTATAATCTATATTCAGCTTTAAAAAAGATTGTGCAATCTTTTGCATCATGAGCAATTTCACAGTTTGTTTCAGCTTATTTACTCAGCTCATCCTCATCTTATTTCAATTCAAAGCAACCAGGAGATGAATATTAAGTTTTCATTACTGGCAAGGCACAGTAGCAACAATATACCATAGGACCAATTTATCATAAATTATTCCCCCCGGTATCTGTTCTAAGATATTTAAATTGAGAGAATTGTTTGGTCCTGAGAGATACAAAAACTGTCTGCAGTTTGTCTGAAAAGTCACTCTCTATACAAGAGGCAAATTCGTTTCTTGAAAGGAAGGTATTCAGGAAGACTAGTATAATTCTTTTAATGCAGAAATTCTGATATTTTATCTAATCAAGATATTTAGATTTTTTATGATGAGAGGGTGTAGAAATATGTCTAGTGGATCTTTACCCATTCATCTGCTAGTCAATTATCATCCCCTTCCTCTCCCTCTCCCTCTCCCCCTCTCTCTCTCTCCCCCCCTCTCTCTCTCTCTCTCTCTCTCTCTCTCTCTCTCTCTCTCGGTTGTGAACACATTGTTAGACTTGCTATCAATTGAATAGATTATGTCATTAAAAATAGCTCAGCGATTTATGAGTCTAACCACTGAGGAAATTGATTGTATTTTATGTTCCTGGACAGTCTTTGCATACATCTCTAGACATACAAAGGGTATCTTGTCAAAAGCTGCCACCCCAGGCAGCAGCAGCGGTGGGGAAGGGTGTCAGAGTATCTCCACTGAGGCGTGTCTCTTTAATACTACTTAAGGCAGAAAGCTCCAGAGAGTGTTTAGCTCAAAATTATCTGTGGAGTAGTAATGCCATCTCTAAAAGAAAGAATGAATGAACAATTACACAGAACTAGTCATCACTCAAATCCCTGCACCAACACAATTCTAGTACAAGCCATATATCTTATCTAGCTTTGTACCACTTAAGCCACGGCTCCATTTTTTTGTTTAAATGGAAGAACCACAAGAAGGAAGAAGGGGAGGAGAGAATAAGAGAGGGAGGAAGAAAGAGAAAGGGAAGGAAAGAGGGGAGGGAAGGGGAGGGGAGGAGAAAAGAATAAAAGGCCAAAGCAGAGATGGACTGAGACTTTCATTCTGTCAGGGATCTGCACAGCTGGTGGGAAACAGCTCCCATCCTTCCTAGGCCTAACTGCATTTTGATCTTTTCCTGCAAAGCAAAGAGCTTACTCTTCAATGAGAACTAAGGGAATGACAAGAGTTGCCCCTTCTGCCTCAAGTCACCCACTGAGAGAGAATCACAAAAAGTTGCCTGAATTTGAAGAGCCCTCTTAGACAAAGCATTGGCACAGGTCAGTATATATCCACCAAGTTCAGAACCATTACTGCTGTCCATAAAGGCAAAAGAAAAAAGAAGAAGAAACAACCTTGACCTAAAAAGCTCCATTTTTGAAAAGCAAAAGTTAATCGTGGTTTTCTTATTTATTTATTTCCCGCCCCTCTGGGGACTACCACATTCATTGTGCTGCCCCTTCTAGAGAAAGCAGGGTCTGGTAGAGGGCACCCAGTTCCCACTGGAGAAAGAAGGGAAAACACTTTTCTCCTTGAAATAAAGATCAACAGGGAGAAAGAAAAGCAAAAGGGCAGAAAGCCCAGGAGTATCTTTTCTGTGACCAATGTCATAAACCAGTTTGAATTGCTATCAGAAGACATTTCCAGGACATACTGTCAGAAAGTCAAGCCGATATGCATCTCAAATCAGCGGACTCTGCATCTGCAGGCACCTTGAAGCTAGAATTGCCTGGTGAGTGGGAGTGACAAAAAGAAACCTGGCAGAGGATGAAGCAAGTATGTTTCTTAACAAAGAAATATTTTGAGATAAAATCTGGGTTAGTATTCCACCACTAACTAAGTCTAACATAAAGATTATAAACTATCACACTCTCAAATCTAGTATGAAAAAAATATATATCGATTACCTGTCAAAATGTATCACTTTGAGAAGTGATACACATACATTTTAAAGAAATAAAACCAGCCCGAGGCAAAAACATTTGGGACAAAAAAAATGAAAGGCTGCTGAAAAATAACATCAAGTAATAATGGCTTAGCAGAGGAAATAGTAAAAGGGAAATTGCTACATTTACCCTTTGCTATGTATTTTCTCATCAAGATGAGCCATGTGTTAAAAATGCAATAAAAACTCCAAATGAGGACACTCCTCACAGGTAATAATTGAGATCTAGACTAATTTCCATTAATAAACTCATTCTTTTTTTTCCTATGATTTTATACCTTCATAGAATATGTTCACCATATTGAGAGTCAATTCACAAAGTACTAACCTTAATGTGTATTGCTTTTACATGTGTATTCAAATAATCAAATCTGGTAGGCTTTGCCATTAATTGTCATCTAAAGCCAGGGGCTTGGTAGTATTTGATTATTAAAAACTTGAATAGAAACATCACATAACCCTGTATTATAGACATAAGTAACTTCATGAAACACTCCAAATCCATGGTCAAAGTTAGCTTTTGTCTGTTTTCCTTTGCTTTGCTTTGTTTTGTCCAAGTCTTGGCCTTAAACTCTGGGCCTAGTCACTATCCTTAAGCTTTTTTTTTTTTTTTTTGCCAGTCATGGTGCCTGAACTCTGGGCCTGGGCACTGTGCCTCAGCTCTTCAGCTCAAGGCTATTGCTCTACCACTTGAGCCACAGCACCACTTCCAGCTTTTTCTGCTTATGTGGTGCTAAGGAATCGAACCCAGGGCCCCATGCATGCAAGGCAAGCACTCTACCACTGAGCCACCTTCCCAGCCCCCTATCCTTAATCTTTTATGCTCAAAGCTGGTGTTCTACCACTTGAGCCATAGCTCTACTTCTGGCTCCCCCCCCCCTTTTTTTTAACAACACAAGGATGTTTTATGATTCCAAAACTAATCTTCACCGCCCTGTCCCCTGTCTGGCCTAACCTACCTCTTCCAGTAGCACTCAATCTTTGCTTCTGAGTATCTCTATCAAGGAGCAAGGGAGCTAAAGCTTGAGAATAGACAAGTATCCTTGTGGAGAGGAGGGTTTCTCCTCCACCTGATACCTGAGCCAGGACCAGGAGTGAGGGCCACTTTGCTGCCCTGGCCCTCCAGCTCACCAGTCTCAACTCACAGTATACTAGCAGGGTGATTTCCAGAAGATTCAGCACCATGATGTGGTGGGATTCCATCAATGTATTCATGTGTAAGCATGGCATTGAATGCTGTTTTTTGATAAGGACAAATAACCACAAAATGCTCTGATCACCATGACCTGTCAGTGACCTGAAGGGTTCATAGGTTTGGATTTCTTCATTCCTAAGGAAAGTCAAGGTGGATAAATCCTTCCATTCAATCACTGATACTTTTCTTACTCATAGCAACCAGTAGCAATGAATGCATTGTAAAGGTTAAGAAAAGGAACAGACAGAGGAGAAACAGATCACTCAGGGGAATGCACACAGCATCTATTACTGTGGTTACATCATATTCTTGTGTCAATGTGAATACCAAAGAACACTTTAAATGGTAGTGACTAGAACTGTTATGGGGTAAGCTTTTTAAATATATATGTGATTACACTTGAATTGCTTCTTTTTCTTCTTTTTAGGTGGGAGAAGGCAGTACTGGGGTTTGAACTAAAGCCTTATGCTTGCTAGGCAAATGCTGTGCCACTTAAGCCACTATTCATTTCTGCTTTAGTTATTTTTCAGATAGGGTCTCATACATTTTACCCACGGCTGACCTCAGATTATGATCCTAATAGTCTCTGCACCCAGAGTAGCTAGGATTACAGGCATGTACCACTTTGTGAACCTCCTTTTTAATGTTTGTACTTAATGCCCACCATGTTTCACTTCTACATATTGATAATAATGGCTGGTATTTACTGATCATACACTATCCAAACACTTTGAGCCCTCTCAAACCTACAAATTAGGCAACATTTTTATCCTATTTTATCGAGGAGGAAATTGACTTTCAAAGAAGGCAAGTGACTTCCTTCGATCCCACAGCTCAGACAAGCTGGACTTGGCCCTTCAACTCTGACACAGCCAGCCAGTGTCTGTATTCCTAAACACTCAGCCCTTCCACCTTCCAGGGTTTCAACAGAAGGACAAATGCTTTCAAAGTGAAACAGAAACATGAAAGGCTGGTGATTCTTTAGCTCCTAAGGAAAAACTGCCACACCATGAAGCTGACAGTGGTTCTAAAAGAGAAAAGGAGCAAAGTTCTCAGCTATGCCAAGAGGAGCTCATAGGAGCTCATAAGCAGAAGCAGAGACAACTTAGAGTGTGAGATCTCAGCCTCCATCCAGAGTTGGAACAACTCCTGAGTCTCCTGGCATGCTTCTGAGTTACAGTTTCAAACACAGCCCATACGTATATCCGGTCATGTGAAGGGTGCCCTTTTCAGCTACCACGCCAGGCATGACAACACATCCTTGTTATACTGTGGGGATGTTGGCAGCTCTCCGTTTTCCAGACTGAAACCTTTTCAGGAATTTACCACACAAGGTAATTCCTTTTGGGCAAAATGACTAAAGGCCAGGCTGTTTACCATGTTCTGAGTAGTGCTGGGAACCACAAAGGGGAAAATCCCAACCCTTCATTTTCTGGAAGCTACAACTCCCCAGCCTACTTATAAGTACCCTGCCTAGCCAGCCAGCTCCTGCTCAGGCTCTGCCAGCCAGTCTGGGACAAGTCCCTTCCCTCCCCTTCCCTCTTTTCCCCTCTCCTTTCCTTTCGCCACTAGGTTACCTAATGCAAAATAAGGAAAGCGGCACCACTGCCTTCAAGGTGAAAGGAGCTTCTCCCTCACTCTAAGGCCTGGTCCTCCCCATGGCCCACAGCCATGTCTCCCAATTCCTCTTCCTCTTCCAGGCCAATGCCATCTCCCTAATCCACTTCCACTGGCATTTCAATCACTTTCCTGGCTTCCAGACTTCTTGGTCCTGCCCAGAAACATGCTTAGGGGTAAAGGAATGGCCCAGATGTCCCATCAGCCACTTGTCACTTCTCTCCCTGGTGGGAGAGCCAAGCTGGGGAACCACTGAGGAGCTGAGGCTTATGTGCCTAGAACACACTCACATTGCAACTCTAAGAGGAGAGAAGGTTAAGTAAGCACTTGGCTAAGGCTGACAGTAACATTTATTACTACCTAATATTAACATTATAACAGTTCAGTATTATTGCCTAACAATATGACTATTGACTCTGCAGGAATATCTATTATATTTGAAGCAAATACACAACTGAACTAGTATTAATTATCAGTATCGTTGATGCTCAAAAGTAAAAATGATACCTGGAAATGGGTTTCTGGCTATTGTACCAGGAGATTGTCTACTTAGAAGCAAACATTTAAACTACTAAAGATCTTTCCTCTATTTAAGAATAGCAATTTGAAATGTTAGAGGTCTAATCTCTAAAGTGAATAAAGAAATAGGAGCAAGCCAGGCACCAGGGGTTCACATCTGTAATCCTAGCTACTCAGGAGCCTGAGATGTGAGGAACATGGTTGAAAACCAGCACAGACAGGAAGGTCTATGAAATCCTTACCTTCAGTTAGCCAGGAAAAAGCTGGAGGTGAAGCTGTAGCTGAAGAGGTAGAGTGCCAGCCTTGAGCAAAAAAAGCTAAGGGAAAACGCCTAAGCCCTGAGTTCAAGTCCCAGTACTGGCACAAAAAAAAGAAGAGAGAAAAGAAGAGAAGAGAAGAGAAAAGGAAGGAAGGAGGAGACAGAGAAAGAAAAAAGAGAGAGAGAGAAAGAAAAGAAAGAGGAAAGAAGGAAAGAAAGAACAAGGAAAGCGAAGGAAAGAAAGAGAAAGGGAAAGAAAAGGAAGAAAGGAAGGAAAGAAAGGAAGGGAGAAGAAGGAAGGAAGGAAGGAAGGGAGAGAGAAAGAAAGAAAGAAAGAAAGAAAGAAAGAAAGAAAGAAAGAAAGAAAGAAAGAAAGAAAGAAAGAAAGAAAGAAAGAAAGAAAGAAAGAGAAAGAAAGAAAGAAAAGCTTCTACCCATTGTACGATCTTCTGCTAACAGAATATTTGGAAGTGGCCAGGAAGGAGGCAGAAACAGGGCAGGCTGCCTTCCAGGGAGAGACATCATTCTTCCCACTCAGAAGGCATGCAAGGACCTAACACCTTCCCACTGACAGAACAACGAAATCTGAATTTATCCAGAGTAGCATTTTCCAAAATATGTTTCATTTACAGAAATTGCAGGTGGGGTCACTAGCAAGCATATGTCTATGAAATATGCTGCAGCCTACGCTTCCTGTGTTCAGATCCACTTCCCATCCCACTGCAAGCAGAAGACTTCCTTCCCGCAGCCAGTGGGTGACTTCTCCTATGTAACATGCATGATTTGGCTTAAGGCTTTTCACAAGCAAGCTATATTGCCTTGACGTCTGTATCACTTTTTCTTATCTAATTATTTCTGGCATATTAGCCATCAAATCACTACTGACAGTATGACAGGAATCATGGTATTGAAAAAATTACATCCTAGGAGGAAATAATAAAATATAAATCACATACATAATTTTCTTTTGAACATTTTAACAATGACACCCTCATATACATATGAAATATAGCAGACTATCCTCATAAATGCCCTAACATCAATCACAGCAGGAAAAATATTCTCTACTTTGCGAACACACGAATTCAACAAAATATAGCACTTCTAATAAAACTGGATAATACAACTTCATTTTTTTCATATGAGAGCATTTATGAAGATCTGACAATTGGAAATAGCACCAATATTTTTTTTCAATTATGTCCTTACATTTCTAAATGATACACAGCTAACACTGGGACCAAGAGCTAATAATATTTAGGAAAACTCTGTATTTCACATTAATGAATAAAGATGGAAATGGATGAGTGAAGTGAAGCCATTGCAAAATGCCTATCAATAGCAGAAGCTTTAAAGAAATCCAAATGTTGATATGTGTGTGTATAATACTGAAATCAACTATTTTATGAGCTTCTAAAACAGAAATATTCCTAAAATTATTGCCAAAGGTTATAAGACAGACAGACAGATAGATAAAAAGAAAAAGGACAATAACATTTTTAAACTATTGAACTAAATTCTTATATTCGTATGACAGTGCTAAATCAGAGATTACTAAAGTACTTTCATTATATACATATGCTAAACTTTTTTTAATTTTAAGAGAGATAAGATACATTCTAGGCTACAGGTTCTGTTAACTAGCTAAACTCCTTGAAAAACATAAGCACAAAGTGAAAAGAACTATATGGCAAACATTTTTATAAGTTTTTTATTGTGAAAATACTGTACAGAGGGGTTACAGTTACATGAGGAAGGTCTGAGTATACTTCTTATCAAGCATTGTTGCCTCCTCCATTCCTTCCTTCCCACCTCTACAACTACACCTCCCTTCCTCCCCTCCCCCATAACTTGTAAAGTTTGTTTTTCAACATAGTGTCTTGTACATCTCATTGTTACAATGGGTATCCCTATTTAAACATTTTGCTTTTTCCCTTCCCCTCCCCAAATTATACCAACATCAAATACAGTGAAAACAGGGGTTATACCATGGGGGAGGAACATACAAAGAAACAAAAAAATCACATGGTACATTATAAATAGGTTAGAAACAATAGCAAGAAAGAAAAAACCACTTGTGTCCCTATCTTGGAGTTTATTTCACTTACGTTCATCTTATCTGGTCATATGTACATAGATGTTGACATTTTCTACTTGTCCCAGACATATACTAGTTATTGCAAATAAGGGAAACCATGGGACCTATATTTCTTTGGGCCTGGCTTACTTTTTATAAGAAGAAAAATCCCAAGCTTATAACTTCAAAATATAATATCCAATGGACCACCAGCAAAGATACTAAATAAAATTAGGATGGGATTCCCTGCACAAATTAATCAAGCTTTTCACTTTGCATCCAAGTTTTTATATGGACATGTATTGCCACAGATCTGTATAGCCTTGTGCAAGCCAACTGTCTGAACCCCTGGTTAAGATCCTATCTTCAGCCTTAGTCCATCTGGAAACATCAGATTCAATTAATTCTGAAATTCTGCCTGGGAGCCTCATTCTGATCCTGTTTGCATTATGCATATACACTCACATACTCTGGTAACTCTTACACAAATAATGAATAACCAGCGTTACAAGAGGTACATACACATACACACAGGCACACCCACAAAGGATTAAAAAATAATAATGAGCTTTTTATTCAGGCAAGAACACAGAAGTTTAGAAATCACTCTGAAGCTTGTTAGTCAACCCTCCCATATTTGCTTTGACTTTCCATCAACCTATATTCACATGCCCTCACTTCAGACATAGGACTACACTTGTCAACTTATGGCTGAGAGAAAAGTAAATTCTTCTTAGACTCTATCATATAGCCCAGAAAGCAATGTGTGTCCCACTTCTCTGGGATATTAACTCTGTCTTATAGCATCACCTAAATGTACTCTTCTGAGAAACACAAAATGGGCTCCAGATTCTCCCTCATTAATCCTCATCAGCTTCTAGTGAAGGAGAAAGGGGAGAGGCTGCTTCAATTTTCCAATAAGAAAGTGAGACAAAGAGGTTAAAAGAAGCACCAAAGGTCATGAAAACAGTAAAACGGTAGTAAGAAGACAGCAGTCATGCTCCAAAAACACACCATCATAGCCAGCTCCACTTCCATCCACTAAGACTCTAACAGCAACACAAGAGCAATGGCTGTCCTGCCAAACTCTCAGGTAAACCTACAAACAAATAAAATTCCCATACATATGCATGGAGAGGATGAAGCAAACATCAAATACAGAACAGACCAAGGATAAACACCTAGGAATAGGTCTCATTAAGCATCACCTGAACACACACTATTTTTGTCTAGCTGAGCAAGAAGACATAGAAAACACCTGCTCAATTTACAAGTACACATAGAACACTTAAGTCTGTTCTGGTTTTCATTGTTCATGGTCAACTTTTTTTTTACACTATATATAAAAGAAATACTTATCAGTGAGGTGCTGATGGCTCACGCCTGTAATACTAGCGACTCAGGAGGCTGAGATCTGAGGATTAGGATTCAAAGGCAGCCCAGACAAGAAAATCTGTGGGGCTGGGAAGGTGGTTCAGTGGTAGAGTGCTTGCCTTACATGAAGAAGGCTCTGGGTTTGACTCCTCAGTACCACATAAGCAGAAAAAGCTGGAAGTAGCACTGTGGCTCAAGTGATAGAGTATGAGCCTTGAGCCTTGAGCTGAGGGACAGCACTCAGGCCCTGAATTCAGGCCCCAGGACCAACCAAAAAATAAAATAAAATAAGAAAGAAAGAAAGGAAATCTGTAAGATTCTTATCTCTAATTATACACCAAACAATCCAGAAGTGGAGCTGTGGCTCAAGTTGTAGTGCCACCCTTGAATTCAGCAGAAAATTTCAGAGACAGTGTCCAGGCCCTGGGTTCAAGCCCTAGACACACACACACACACACACACACACACACACACACACACACACACACAGAGGTGTGCCCTACTCATGCATCAGTATTCAAAAAACTGGGTGCAGGGAGTTCAAACTTGGAATCCTAGCTACTCAGTAGGCTGAAATTTGAGGATCAAGGTTCAAACCCAGTCCAAGCAGAAAAGACAGTGACTACCTAAAAACCAGGCTGTGGCTTAAGTGGTAGAGTGCTAGCCCTGACTGAAAACAGGTCCTGAGTTCACCACCCAATATGGGTACACATAAAAAAACAAACAAACAACTATGACTTGAAGGTCATGTTATATATTTAGTCAACAGGTCTTTCTCAAGACTCCAATGAGCATTATCTGTCCCTTTTTCGCATTTTTCCATCTCTTAGCTAGAGAAAAGTAAACAATTGTCTAATTTTCTTAGAAACATTTAAAAATCATTAAAGTAATATATATATACATATATTAGAACATGGGACATGTACAACGATGCCACAAAATAATATTGCATTTCAATGAGAGATGAATTATTATCCTTCTTTTCTTTTCTTTTTTTTTTTGTCAGTTGTGGGGCTTGAATTCTGGGCCTGGGCACTGTCCCTCAGCTCTTCAGCTCAAGGTAAGCACTCTACCACAGCGCCACTCCCAGTTTTCTGGTGGTTAATTGGAGATAAGAGTTTCACAGACTTTCTTGCCCAGGCTGTCTTTGAACTGAGATTGTCAAATCTCAGTCTCCTGAGTAGCTAGGATTACAGGTGGGAGCCATCAGCACCCAGCTTATCCTTATTTCTTAATACACCAATATTATATGTCCTTTTACACATACTGGGCCTGGAAATTCCTATCAAAATTGTTTTGAAAATAGAACAGAAGAATTATTTTCTTAGTCAACATCAATTTATAAAGGTCTTCCAAATGTTTAAAAAATATTTTGATCCTTCCAGTAACTGATTTAACTCATTTAGATTTTTTTTGCTAATCTATTGAACAATTCAATAAGAGTTCTAGCATGTTATCTTTAAAAATCAAAGAAATTTATCTCAAGTTTTACACACTGATACAAAGTCACTACGTTCCATTTGAAATCCCCAGCTCATTCATTTATATTCATTAATCTTAATGATATCATTAATGCACAATGTGTTTCACAGAAACTAATTGTATTTTGCCAGAATCAAACATTAACAATTATGCTACCCATTATCACCTAATAAAATAAAATAAAATTTGAAAGTCTCAGGCATGCCAGTGAATATTTTGATATGGTAACTGATTTGCATTTTTAATGCTATAATAAATCGACCAGATTATCATCAATTAGATAAATTAATATTCTCTAAGTAAAGTGATGGGAATTACTGCTAGAAATCGACCAGTTTCCTCCCTCTTCCTTGAGCTTTATTGAATTGAAGATTAGCCCTCTTTGGTCCCCTTATCTAAAGCTAGCTTTTGTGATTCAAGCTAATACCACTCAACAGAACAGATTCCTCTTTAATTTCATATACTTATCATTGCTTTAAGAAAAGGCAGGAGATTAGGGAATCTGTGTTCTTCCAGTAAAGTGGAAATATCTACCTGAGCAATGAAAATTCCTGAGTCAAAAAAGGCAAAAATCGATTGGTTTAAATCATGGTATGATTTTTTTTTTATTCCTTTCAGTCAAAATCAAACTTCTAAGCATCTACTATGAGTCAAGCATTATGACTTGCGTGAGACCAGGAAGATGAATAAGCTTCAGCTTCATAGTCTTAGGACGCAGGAATCAAACAAAGACTAGACACTGGTGCTGTGGAGGTGGGCAGAGAGTAAGGGAGTAAGGGAACATTTAGAGCAGTAGGTAAACTGGGTCCACAAGAGTGGTTCTCAATTTTACTTGCACATTAGACTCACTGGAGGTTCCTTCATGAATTCCAAAACTAGGAAGATTACACCTAGGCCAACTGAATCACAATGTTAGGAGTGGACCCAGGAAACAGGAGTGGCTGAAGCTCCCCAGGGGAGTCCCGTGCATGGAAGCACTAAGGAAGTAGGAATTCTCAGTGGGGCAGGTGGGATGGGGCTCAGGCGGCCAAGAGAAGCATGTGGCAGAGTGCAGCTGTAACCCGCTGTCAGTGGTACCCTTTAATACCAGCAAGCCACAGAACGCTGGGTCTGTCTGTTAAAATTGGTAAATCTCTCCAGCCACAAACCCATTCTTCCCTTTCTCCTCTTCCCAAATTGGCAGTGTTACTTCCTTTTACATATTGCACTTTTACCCATTTAAATATCTAAAGACATGATAGGCCCTCTTAGAACTATCCTTCTATTATTTCCCATATATAAGTGACAAAATTTGAGCAAAAGGGAGAGGGGCCGAGAACTGGCTGAAGAGAAGCAGAAGGGAAAGGAAGCATGAACTCCCATGGCCATAAAGGAATGTGATTATAATCTCTTTTGGCCAAAGACTGTATTTCATGGGAAGAAAGGGCACTCTCTTCCTCTGTGACTGAAGGTCATTGAACTGGATCAGTCCTCTCTCTCTTGGTCTCACTAAACACATCACATGGCTCAATTTTTAAAAGAAAACAAGATCCTTCATCTTTTCCTTCTTGAGGTTTCTCCAATGCCACCCAATTCTGGTGATCATTTCATAACACACCTGACAACCCTGACACGCTGTCACAGCTCTCCTCTGAGACAGCAGGTAGGGACCTCAGTGGGAAGCTGGTAATTGTATTCTTTACCTGTCCTCCAAAGAAAACTGGATATAGAGGGATATGTGTATTCTGACTCTTTTATACCTGCAGCACACAACTAATAGATCAAATCTGATTCCACTGTGTAACACAATATACAGAGATTCCTTACCCTAAGATATTAGGAAAAACGAATCTCTGTAGGGGAAAAAATAGAATGCAATACTAATAGTTGACTAGAAAGGAAGATTTAAAAAAATCTCTATGTGCTTTCTGAAATACATGTGTTAAGAAATATGTTACTGTGTTACTAGGATACTTGCAATAAGAAATTAAAATATTGCTTCTTTCACATCTAAAGAAGATTCGCTATTTTTAATGTAAAAAAAACATAACTAATACACACTCAGCATGGCCTTATTCATTTAACTGTGGTGTTTAATTTCAAATTCAATGAGTTATTGACAACTTGTTCCAGCAACACAAAGTCTATTCCTTCAAAAAGAAGTTATGCCTAATGGTTCTATTAATTATTTTTAAATTACTGGAAGGAATTTTTCCAGCTCACGTACCATTTTCTGAACATAACTCAAAATATATGAGCCTAGGAAGCCAAAACTTGTCCCATACATTATTTCCCTAAAACTCAAAATGGTTTCAAGATTAATAACCTTCTTTTAGTTAAAGCAGTGATCTGAAGGCAACTATTGCTGAAAAAATAATCTATATACAATGTCATAAAAGATTTTAATTCCAGACTGTCTATTAAAGTTCTTCCTGATAGTTTTCTTATGAGATAAATTAGTTTAATAGACTCTGGTTGTTTTTCCCCAGCTGACTTTTGTGAGTCACCTTGACTTAGTGAAACACCTTGCACAGGGATCACATCTTGCTCTCACATGGGTTATGGATACATTGTTTTTAAAAAAAAAAAATCAACATTTTCACTTCTATTCACTGAAAAGGAGAGTCACCCATGAGCCACCTAGTGGCGAAAGTACCATTTGCATCAGTATACTTCATTTTCCCAGCTTCTAAATTCAAATTAGTAGAGATGAATATCAGTGAAAATACTCTGAGAGAATATGATGAGTCTGTCCCATCTAAGGCTAGCTGAAGGGTCCTATTCCAAAGGATTCTGATAGGAGACTGGCCTCCTTCATATACCAATAAGAGGACAAAGCTGCTTAAGGCCAGGATGGAAATGGTCATCAGCCCTAAGACACAGGATTCTATTCTTAACCTCCCCTTCCCCCTCTGCCTCCTCCCCCCCGCCCCGCCATGGCAGTGATGCTTAAAACAACTATGAATAGGTATTATAACTTCGTAACTAGTTACCAGGCCAGGGAACTTGATAAAACTATGAAAAATCTCTTAGGAATCATCCTTCTCAGAGACTCTAAGAAAAAGGGATGAGATAGGGAAAGGAGGTAGGGAAGCATCACGATGAATCTGGGAAAATTGACCCTGGAGAGCCCTCTTCCAAACCCACTGGCCTGGGGCCACTAGGCAGACAGGACTGTTCACTTTCTCCCTCCTCACTTTCCATGGTGATGGACAAAGAGGACAAATGAAGGCCATGTCTGATTGTCTCATGTTCGCCATGCCCTTCCAACAACACACTCAACTCTAGGAGCAATGCAAGTGTGGTATCCAGTGCTTATTTCATTTGTCCCTCAAATGATCAGCTTTGCACCTAACGCACCTTCACTCCACAACTATGAATTACTTACCACCGACTCTAGTTTCCTCTCTCAAGCTGTCAGAAAGGAAATTTTTTCTCAGTAGATGAAACTATCTACTCAATGCTATTCAACTAGCAAGGGGTTTTCTTCTTTTTCTCTTTCTTCTCTTCTTTCTTCCTTCCTTTTTTCTTTTTTTTTTTGGTAGTACTGGGGTGCATCCCAGGTCCTTACGTACACAAGGCAAAAATTCTACTAGTAAATGACATCCTCCTCCCCCATGAGCAGTTTTATAAACCTGACATTTGGGTGCCAATCTTTTGTTTCTGCTACTTAGATAATTTATGAGCCGAAATTCCCCGGTGCTGCTCAAGGCTCAGAGGCATTTTGTTCAGAAACTGGGCCTGGAAGAAACTTTTCCTGATCTGTTCTTTCTGCAGGGAGGACATGTTGGCTACAAAGACAAGAAGGACAGAACTCTCTTCCCTGGCTCTTTTCTTGAACTCCTTTGGGAAAAATATTTAATAAATAACCTCCTTTAGTTTGTCTTAGTTCTCTTAAGGAAAAAGAAAAAAATATATTTGTTTTTACTTCCAATGTTTTACTTGTAAAATTTTCAAATCTACAGAGCGGTCAGAAGAATATAACAGTAAAAAAAAACACCATAACTTTTCACTCAGATATTCACCAGTTTTGAATATCTATAATATTTCCTGCTATATTACTTGGGGAAACATATTCCAGGCAAAATCAGGGGTTTCCCCCAAATTTAATAGCAGTCTTGACATGAAAAACTCCCCACAAGAAGGTAATTAGATGTCATAAATATATATTGAACAAGCTAAACTAAGAATATTTTGTTAGGAGTTAGACTTCCTTAATGATCCTTAGACTGTAAAAAGAGTCTTCATTCATTTTCTAGGAAATGCTTCACTCAGGACAGTCTTTCTCAAGCAAACCCTAGTATCCTTCTATTTGAGAGCTGGAAGCCAGTCATTTCCAACCATTTACTCACAGACGTGTGGTCTGAGCCCCAGAGATGCTGCTGGTGAACAGCACTACCTTTGCATCCACCATGAATATTTCTCCACCACAGGGTGGGGACTCCACTGTAGGAGAGAAGGGAAGACAGGGCCTGGAGGGAAGGGGCAGGGGAGAAGGAGGAGGAGGAAGAGAAGACAGTCAAGCGTGGTCAAGGACACAGCTCCCCTAACAACAAACAATGCCCCCACAGTGATACAGCCCTTGCATTCCAAGGGCAATGCAGCGAAACTGCTCTTCAGAGCAATACACTGCCCTCTATCTCAGCCTTGCAGGAGTTCCCTTTCTACTCCAGCTCACAGCCCCCTGGTTCAAAGGTCTGACTCACTTCCTACATTGCAAACACTTCTGCTTTTTCTTTTTTTGTTTTATAATTATGCCGTTCATGTTTCTTCTGGCTGCTTAGGAAACTCAGAGCAAAGACTTGACCACAACAAATACTTCCCGTGGCTTTGCAAACACAGGCAGAGGAAATGTGATACAAGTTTTAGGTCTCCTAAGCCTTGTCTCAAGGTTTTGTGTGAGAGAAGGGATTTCCTCTGTCATTTTGGTTCTGCTCAAGAAATACAAAGGTTTTTGTTCCTAAAGCTATCTCAGAACAATTCCAAACTTCTTGAATCACTAGGAGTAATATTGTATACTAGGAGTACAATATTCATTCTCAGTAACATACCCTCCATTGATTATTTCTCTGGCGTACTTGCTGGCCAGGTGTAGTCCGACCGTTTCAGCCTTTCAGTAAGGACACTTAACAATGATTCTAATGCATAAGATCACACCATTATCCAACCAGTGCACACTAGACTTTCATTATGCTGTTTGCTGTTCTCTGCCTTCTGACTCAAACACAGACTTCTGATGACAGAAAAGAAGTCATTTACAGCCAGCCGACAATTGCTTCATTGGTAAAATTAGGGTACTCGAGAACTTCACCATATAGTACTCGGAGATGTTTTGATAAATGATAGCCAAGGTACAAAACCGCAGCATCCATTTTTCAGTCACCAGGTCCTCTGTCAGTTCCTGTTGCATTTGTAGCTATCTTTTTAGTAATTTTTTCCTCCTCCTTTCTGAAAGAAGCATCCAAAAATGTGACAGGCACCATTATTTAAAGGGTGAGCAGTGTCTTTATCATTTGAGAGGAACAGGTTTTGTTTTTTTAAATTCCTTTTTCTGAGCCCATTTCCCCTTTACATATGATTACACAAGGACAGAACAGATGGCAAAATCAAGATGTTCATCAGATTGTAGTTTCTTGACATGACCAACTACTAACGTGTTAAAGATGACAGATGTTAACCTGTCCAGATGTATTAAATGTTCTATCAAGTCATCAGAAATACTCTCTGGCTCTGCCCAGCTCAGAACGGCATCCAGTTTATTTATTTGAGTAAACACAAAGAAGAGAGGCAAAGGGGGAGGGCAGTGGAGGGACAGAGGATCTATTTTCCAACATTTTCTGGATCATCTCCTCAAAGTTCTCCATGCTCAGATGAGTTGGTCTCTTGAGTACTTTTGCATCATGTTAAAAACACATCCAGGTACCCAAAATATACTGATTTTATTTTTTATACCTCGTCTACTATGGGGTCACTGGGGAAAAAAAACAATGGTGGGCTGATACCAATAAAGAGTAATCTTCACTAACTCTCTAACAACCATGCTGCATGTGGCTGTACACTATTTGTCCTTTGTCACAGCCAGGCAAGGATTCCTTAGCAGCAGAGCCAGGGGCAGCAGAGCGTTACTGACATCTCTCTCTCTCTCCCTCTCCCTCTTCTCTCTCTCCCTCCAGCATTCAGAGACCAACTGTGAGGGTGCCCAGGTGGCAGACACAGAAGCCAACATGAGCCTCTGTGCCTGGCACAGTGCTGGGGCCCCTGCCCAATTCCTATGCATACTTGGCCCTCCATTCTCCCAGAAAGCCACCACCTGGAAAGGCCCCAGTGCTGGTTTTCCTGCGAACAGTTACACACAAGAAAATCAAGGGAACAGCACGATGGTCTCCTTGCCACGCAAACACTGCCTTCATAACTTCTGCTTGCACAGCAGACTTCTGGGGCTATCGGCAAAACCCTGCTCTTCTCAAGTTCAGCCACACAGCTGGATTAAGTTCTTTGTGTAGGGTTGATGCTCTACCAAACACTGTTAGAGTTGGAGAGGAAAAGGGCTGAAGGAACTGTAAGCAGAGCGGAGAGAAAGAGAGCACCCCTTCTAGAATCAATATCAGACACATGAGGAGGCAGGCAGCCAGAGGCCCATGCTGAGTTACAACTGATGTCTTTGTGGAGCTCCCATTTATGCTTTTGGCCTGGTTAACTGGCCATGTACTTGTTCATCAAATCCATGTCCTCTATTCCTCAACAGGGAACATTTCCTAGCCCCCTTTGCAGAAAAGTGGGGCTGGACTATGGAATGTGGGCAGATCTATACCAGTGCTCAAGATCTGACCCAGTAACACTTAACCATGCAATGCTTCCTGCTTTAGATTCCCCGGTGTGTCATCTGAGTTTACATACTCAGGAGAGTGTAGACATGACAAAAATCCAGTGTGGGTCCTTAAATGGTTGTGTAGAACACAGCATGGCCCACCAAAACATGGGTAGGTGAGGGAGAAATATACTACATGCTGTGCAACTGAGAGCCTGTGTTATGACAGTTCCACTGATTTAATACAACCCAGTGCATGTTAGGTCATTCTGAGTAAACCCTGGGAGGAGCCATACCTCACCAACAACCACAAATCACTCTGACCAAAAATAATGGTGTCCACACAACCTGACACCAGATGTCCAACAGGTCATGGCCACACAGCTTTACAGCTGCCGTTTGAAAGTCTATCCCTGGGAATTGGTCAGGTAATTCATGTGATTGTATTTCCATGTGATGACACACTGTGCTACTATTAGAAAGGACACAGCTAAGTTATATATGCTACTATAAGAGATCTTCGATCAAAATGAAAAAGCAAGCAAAGAGAGAATAAATCTTTAGGGGTGCCAGGCACCAGTGGCTCACACACCCATAATCCTATTTAGCAGGCTGAGGTCTGAGGATGACAGTTCAAAGACAGCCCAGGCAGGAAAATCCAGGAGACTGTTACCTCCAGTTAAGCACCGAAAAGCCAGAAGTGGAGCTGTGACTCAAGTGGTAGAGTGCTAGCCTTGAGCAAAGAAGCTCAAAGACAGTGCCCAGACCCTAAGTTCAAGCCCAAGACTGGCACAAGAAAACAATTGAGTACACGTCTTATAGTGATTTGTTTCTGTAACAACAAATAAGCAGCAAATAGCAATGGCAGCCTTTATAAAGTGGTATGAAGAGGAGCAGTAAATTACTTTTTATCTTATACCATTGGGTAGTCTTAGAATTTTCTAGTACTGCATTTATATTACATTTTATAAGAAATGTCAACGGGAGTAGTAATGCTGTTGTTTCTTTTCCATACAACCCTGTATTATAAATATTGTTATTGTTAAAATGTAAATCAGCAGCAATGAAAGCAGAATCCTATCAACAAAATGATTGAACCTCTTGCCCCCTCCCAGGAAGATTATCCTCCAAATAGGACACAGTGAGTACCTACAACTCCATCCTGCTGATGAGCTGTCAATCATAAGCAGACCGTCATGCATTTGTACTAGCGTCCTGGACAACTACTGGCACTTCCCTGCTGCTTATGGGGAGAAGGATCATGTGGCAAAAGTCTTCATGAATGTGATCTCTGTAGAAATGCATTAGCAGCCAGCTCAATGTAAATTCTATTCCAGATAAATTACACACCTTTCCCTCTGAGATCAAAGCTATTGTCTATACATGACAAATTGGGGGCCTTGCTTCAAACTATGAGAAAGGTGCCAAAAACAAACCCCCCGGGAGTGACAGGAATATAGATATGCTGGCACAAAAGCACAGTTTAGTGATTCTGTATTTACAAAAGATATCTTCTAATCCTAGAAGAAATGCTGGGTCTCATTTTTAAAGATATCCTTCAGTAAAGAAATACCTCTTCAAACTATGAAGTTTCTGATAATGTGTGCGTGTGCACAGAAGTACGAATGCGTGTCCGCGCGTGCGCGTGCATGCACACACACACACACACACACACACACACTGCTTCTTGGAACGCAGAGCCTGGCTCATCTCTTTTGCTTGGGTTTCAGTTCCCCAGCGGCCGGGAAAAGGCTGACCCAGGACCATGGCAGCCCAACCAGGCATCAGGCAGGCACATGCTATTCCAGATTCTGTGTGATTCAACCAAACACAATGCCAGGGGAACACAGAAAGGAAGGCAGAGTGTGTCTTTAAAAATTCTGAGATAAATGTGTGTGCTACAGTGTGAGGTTAAAAAAAAAAGGCAGGGCAAGGAGGGCTCTGTGACCGTGAAGATCAAAAGCACCTTCGCCAAGCAAAGCCCCAGTCTTATAGTAATGGAAGATACAAAGTCATGACCCTGCCAGGCTTCAGGAGTCTGAAGCTTCACAGGAAAACATGTGGATTAAAATATAGATGTAGATACAGATGGATATAAAGATATATAGATTAGATTAGATATCACAGGGCTGGGATATCTCTCAGTCGTAACATCTTGTTTAGCATGTTCAAGGTCCTGGGTTTGATACTCAGTGTTAAAATATACATACATACATATATACATACATGCATGCATGCATACATACATGCATACATACAACTAGCCAAACATTCTAGCATAATAGATTCTTTCAAAAGCTCAATACTGGAAGTGATACTGTGGCTCAAAATGTAGAGTGCTAATCTTGAACAAAAAGAACTCAGGGCCTAAGACTAACAAAGAAAAGAAAACAAAACAAAAGCTCAACACATCTGCATTTGTTTTCAACTTTAATTACATTATCATTAAAGCCTTCGGAACCAGAAAACAACAAAATGTATTTGATTTGGGCTGCATATTCCGTATCAATGTTCAGTGGAGTGATCAAAAACAAAACCAAAGCCGCCAAAATAGAGCTACACACACACACACACACACACACACACACACACACACACACACACACACACACACATATATGGGCTTGCCCAACTGGCACTAAACATAAAGGCACAAGAATGGGTTCGCTGACTGCACATTTCAGCAGCAAATATCCATGGCCAGTCCTTTATGGAATTAATAGCCAGAACCTAAGGTTGCATTTTAAAGCAAGGTCTTTCACGACCAATTCTCCACCCCTCACCCCCCACCCCCGCGGGCTGAATAATGAGATCCCCAGCTTGACTTGGCAAATTCAGGAGCATGACAAGAGAGCCTGGGACAGGATAGACTGGCTATTCCACTTGGTGACTGTCTGCTGAGTTACACTTGCCTGGAAACAGAAGAAAGGGCAAGACAGACTTGTGTGGCAAAGAGCTGGCTACACACTGCACGCCATCCTTGGGGCGACAGTCAACTGTTCTTTTCTAGTGTCGCCTCAAGGCAGAGGGAGGTGGATGCTGCCATCTAGAGATATCTAGGGATATGGGCTTTGATAACAGCACATCTGACAGGAAAGGGCTGATGTGAGGGTGGAAGGGGAGGACAGGACAGCCTGAGGGTCACTTTCCTTCAGAAACCAAGCCTCTACCTTGTGTGAGGAGAGGGCAAGGAGTGCCAGGCACAATACCTGAGTGGATGGATGGCAATCCCCCGGAGAGGTGAAATTGGAGTGCAGAAAGAGGAAGTAGGAGACTGAGAGGGAAAAGATCAAATAAATAAAAGATTTTTTTTTTTAATGAAGAAAAGACAGAGAGAGAAGGGGTAACATGGTGAGACGTGTCACCAGGGACAAAAGGTTAACACCTCTAGAAGCTCCTGGAGTCCCAGAGTTATGAACTATAGCAAAGGAAAATGAGGTTAGAGAAAAAGCCACAGAGAGGAATTAAAAATCACACAAGCAAGAAAATCGAGGAGATATGAAATTCAGCCTAAGATTGGCATCTTTGGGGAAAATAAGAGATGGGAGTAATCAAACTGCACATTTGCTATCATAACCTACCAGATATACAAGAAGAGCAAGGAAATCTATGTTCGGAGAAAACATGAAAAAATGGTCGTGTATTATGCATGATTTTCATCCTTACTGTTGAAGAAAAAAATTTTCAACTTTCAACTAGAATTTGTCATCTTATGATAGAAAGTAATTAGATTTTATTTTTAAAAAAATACAAAAGTTGAGCCAGGTCGTAGTGGCTCACCCCTGTACTCCTAGCTTTTCAGGAGGCTGAGACTTAAAGATTGCAGTTCTAAGCTAGCTCAGGCAGGAAAGTCCCTGAGACTCTTACCTCCAATAAGCTACAAAAAAAGCCAGAAGTGAAGCTGTGACTCAAGTAGTAGAGTCCTAGCCCTCAGCAAAAAAAAAAAAAAAAAAGAGCTCAGGGATAGTACTCACGTCCTGAGGATAAGCCCTAGCACCAGCAAACACCTCCCCACCCAGCTTCCAACATGCTCAAGATGCAGGGATTCTCTAATTGTGAATTTCCCACCTGATGAACTAGATCTAAAGTCCTAAAACAGGAAATGCAATTAAGTTTCACCTGATCAAAAACATGATTTTATTTGCTCGGGTAGGAGATTCCCAGCCTTTCCTTTCGATGAAAAGCTGCCTGCACTGACAAGGCAAAGATGATGGTCAATTTTCAGATGAAAGTGTGTGACAATCATCAACCTTGGGAGACAGGTTATATGCTTTCCACTTCACTGTTGCCACCAGCAACGTCAGCTACATCCAGTTAATTTCATATCAAATGTAGATTTGTTTAAAATGCCAGACAAGTAGGGACCATTCAGCTCTGCTCAAGCTCCTCCCTGCCCTGGCAGGAGGAGGGATCGGAGGGTTGTCAAGGTGATGGATGAGGGGAATTACTCCCAGTTCCCCATCAGCGCCTACCCCCTCTGAGCACATCTTTCTCATCAGTGCTGGAGGCAGGAGGGTTCTGATTAAGTCAGGAAGGAAGCAGTCTGGGAATACAGTCATTCCTTTCGCACTTATCCTATTGTTGGCTGGTATGACACTGTCGGTAAGAAAAGCTTTCCATATTAGAGAGCATCTCCAGGGCTAGGGTAGCACTTGTTGGCATTTACAAGTTCTCATGTACAAGTACTAGGCAGCCAGGTCTATCAGAGCAAAGCAGAGACCCTTGAGATGAGCCGGAGAGGTACATCTCTCCACACAGAGGACGAGCAGGCCTCAGTCCTAACCCCAGTCTGAAAAGAATCTTCAGTCTTTGGAAACCCCCCACCCACTGTTCTAGTCTCCTAGGCCAGGCACACGAGCAATCCTTGACCACCCCTTTCATCCTTCCCTAAGGTTCTGTGTCACAAAGCTTGCTGAAAACCAAAACAGTGTGACCCCAATGCTGCTAGGGACATGGCCTAATTCTGACAGAGAAGAAGCAGTTTCTTGCCCACTGACAGCCTAGAAGGATTCTGGTTTTATAAAAGTCTCTGTTGTTTAATGTTTTCACATGGGATGGTTTTTCCTTTACTGTCTTTCAAAGAAAATGATGATGTTATTTCCAGAGAGAGGAAAAATGTTAAGATGAGGGAAAGTCTTCTAAATGTAACTGAAAATAAATTCAACTACAAGAGAGTTATGAGCCTCCTCTACCAGGTCTACTAGATGGCAAATGTAACAGGAAACTACAGGAATTAGATTACTTGATCTAAATATAGGAAGACAATCAAATCAAGGGAACAGAACCGAGTCAAGGGAAAGATCTTTAATATACTTGGGAATTTCATATAAGCTAACAGTAGTATTATAGATTATGGAGAAATGGCGAAGCTGTTGAATACTGACATTGGAATAACTAGATGGGTACCTAAAGAAAGAAGAAAAGGTAGCTTTGCCTTTTTACTTCTTAATAAAAGTCAGTCCTAGACAGAGGTCTAGGTCTGTTCTAGACAAATATCTAAAGATGAACAAGTATCCATAAAGGTATCAGAAGAAAATATGAAATAATATTGTTCAAGGAAGAGCAAAAAAAAACACCTAAACATTACATTCAGAAGTCATTCAAAATGAATAGAGAAATCTCTCACAAAACTAATCAAGGGGAAAAAATGAGAGAGAAAAGATACCACTAGACAACACTCAGAATGGAAAATGACTGAAGCCTGAATATACTGCTCAGGACAGATTAGCTTTGAAAACTAGATTAATAATCAAATTTTCACAAGAATCACAAAATATCAAACTGACTCAAGAAGAAATTTAAAATCTTATTACTTCTAGTACAAAAGTATTGGATTAGTCGAATGTTCCATCCAAAATAAAATATCAAGTCTAAATGGCTTTATAAGTAGGGTTCAGCAGAGTCAAGAAAAATAAACTCTTCCAGACTTGAGGAAAAGGGGGAACTTCCTCCATGGTAAATGAAATCATCGCCTATAAATACTTCTGCCCTCTCACTTCCTATCTTAAGAGGGGTGAACTTCCTCACCTCAGTGATACTGACTTAACCATAGGACCAGCTTTGGCCAGTAGTGGGCAGAAGAGACGTTGTGCTAGTTTCAAGTCTAGTCCTTAAGAATGAGTCTTTTTCTTCTCTCCATCTGTGAAGAACCACTACAAACAGGTGCTGCACACAGCCTGGGTAAGACAGAGAGAGTAAGACACAGAGATAGACATGACATTGACCTGTAGTGGGTATGTGAGCCAAATGAGCCATCCCAGCCAACTTACATCCTAAAAATCCAGAAATAAATATGTTCTGAGGTGTGTCTCTGAGAAATTATAATTTATGCAATTATTGCCATAATAGTTGGTTGATATGCACTCTAATCTTTTCTTTTTTTGTTGGTCATGGGGCTTGAACTCTGGGTCTGGGAGCTGTCCCTGAACTCCTTTTTGCTCAAGGCCATTGTTCTATCACATTGAAATACAGCGCCATTTTAAATGGAGATAAGAGTCTCAAGGCTTTGTAGTAGAGTTTGAAATTTGGTATTGATATTCCTCCAGCACTGTTCTTTCTGCTAAGGATTGTTTTTGTGATTCGGGGTCTTTTATTGTTTCATATGAAATTTTGGATTGTTTCTTCCATTTCATTGAAGACTGAGGTTGGGATATTGATCAGTATGACACTGAATTTGTAGATAGCCTTTAGCAGTATGGCCATTTTAACGATGTTAATCCTCCTAATCCAGGAGTACTGGAGGTTTTTTCACTTCCTTAGTTTTGCTTTAATTTCCTTTTTCAGGTTTCTAAAGTTTTCATCATATAGTCAATAGACATATGAAGAAATGCTCAACTTCTCTGGCCATAAAAGAAATGCAAATCAAGAAAACATTGAGATTCTACCTCACCCCAGTATGAATGGCTATAATCAAGAAATCTAATAATAACAGATGCTGGAGGGTATGTGGCCAAAAGGGAAACCTACTGCATTGTTGGTGGGAGTGTAAACTTGTTCAACCACTTTGGAAAGCAGTATGGAGGTTCCTCAAGAGACTCCACTTAGAGCTCCCCTATGACCCAGCAATCCCACTTTTGGGCATTTACCCAAACAATCACAAACAAGGCTATACTAAAGCTACCAGCACAACTATATTTATTGCAGCATTATTCACCATAGCTAAGATATGGAACCAATCCAGATGCCCCTCAGTAGATGAATGGTTCAAAAAATGTGTATATATATATATATATATATATATATATATATATATATATATATATATACTCCCATCAGAAAGAATGACAGTGCACCACTTGTTAGGAAATGGAAAGACTTGGAAAAAATTTTACTAAGTAAAGTAAGTCAGACCCAAAGAAACATATGTGCCATTATTTACCTTATTTGCAATAACTAGTACATGTCTAGAACAAGCCAAAAAGGTCAAAAGCTATGTACATATGACCATATAAGATGATGTTAAGTGAAATGAATGCCAAGACAGAGATGCAAGTAGTTTTTGTCTTTCTTGCTATTGTTTTTTAACGTACTTATAATGCACTATATGATTCTTTTGTTACTTTTGTATGTTCTTCCTCCATGGCATAACCCCTATTTTCACCCCTATTTTGATATCGGTGCCCTGCATCTTGTATTTACATTTTTTCTAATTTGGGGAGGGGAAGGGAAATAACAAAATGCTGAAACAAGGATACAGGCTGACCCATTGTAACAATGACATGTACAAGACACTGTGTTGAAAATGAACTTTACAACTTGGGGTGGGGAGGAGTTGGGGTAGTGAGGAAGGAAGGGATGGTAGGGGAAAAACAAAGGAGGAGGTAACAATGCTCAATAGGAAACGTAGTCATTATCTTACTCATGTAACTGTAACCCCTCTGTACAGTAATTTTACAATAAAGACATATATTAAAATTATATATATATAAAATAAAAAATAAAAGAGTCTCAAGGACTTCCTGCCTGGGCTGCCGTTGAACCTGGATCCTCAGATATCAGCCTCCTGAGTAGCTAAGATTATAGGTATAAGCCACGAGCACTGAGCTCCTAATTTATTTTATTTAGCCAAAATACCTTAATACTAAAAACCAAAGAAAGACAGCATAAGAAAGAATTACAAGCTAATACTACTTAGTACTACAGAGACTTAAAAATTCTAAACAAAGTTATTAGCAATGCAAAAATACTTTTTAATTTGCCATGACAATATTGTAATTCCTTTAGTCTTTTTACTTTTTTATTGTTATTATAAAAGTAATGTGCAGACAGGTTATAGTTACAGAAGTCAAGTAATGAGTATATTGCTTTTCCCTCATTCTCCTCCAGTTTTTCCCCTCTGTAATTAAAAACAAAGACTAATGACCATCAACATATGGGTGATTCTTGGTCTGTTAGTTTGTTTTATTGTTATGAACAAACATTTGAAGCAGGGCACCAGTGGCTCACACCTATAATTCTAGCTACTCAGAACACTTATATCTGAGAATCAAAGTTCAAAGCCAGCCCAGGAAGGAAAGCCTGTGAAACACTTATCTCCAATCATTCATCAAAAGGCAGAAGTGGATCTTTGGTTCAAATGGAAGAATGCTAGCCTTTAGTAAAAAAAAGCTCACCAACACTACCCAGACCCTCAGTTCAAGCCCCAGAACTGTCTCCCCTGTCCCCAATAAAAAGACTAGAATTTTCTATTTTTTAAAAATCAAAGAAAATCAGAAAAGCGATTTTCTTCACCTGATACAGAGCTTTAAAAATTATTTTAAAGTCATAGAATTTCTGATGTTTAAAATGTTGAAACTATTTATGAGAAAGAAATGTGTCTGCCATCTCTAATCCTGTTCTTAATCTGTCCTAATTAGTAAAGATAAGAAAAAATATATAAAAGCTATAAAGATTGCAGAAGTATAAAGAAAATCTGTTACTTTTTGCAGAGCATCATCATCTACGCCCTCTCCAAATCTATGGGTAAAAATCAATAAAATTATTAAGCTTAATTAATTTAAAAAAGCAGTATCTAAAGGCTGATTGGATCCCTCCTCTACATCTATAAACAAGTAGAGATGCTTAGGGTTTTGTTGTTGTTGTTTTCTTTATTTTGTGCTCGTCCTGGGGCTTGAACTCTGCGCCTAGCCACGGACCCTGATCTTTTTTTTTTTTAATTTTTTTATTGTGAAAATACCGTACAAAGAGGTTACAATTACATAGGCAAGGTAATGAGTACATTTCTTATCAAACATTGTTGCCTCCTCCTTTGTTTCCCCTTCCCATCTCTCCCTCCCTGTCCCCCCACCCCCACCCAAAGTTGTAAAGTTCGTTTTTCAACATAACGTCTCACACATCTCATTGTTGCAATGGGTCTACCTGTATCCCTATTTAAACGGTTTGTTTTTGCCCTTCCCCTCCACAAACTATACTAACATCAAATACAATGAAAGCAGGGGTAATACCGTAGGGGAGGGACATACAAAGCAACAAAGAAATTATCTTGTAAATATGTTAGAAACAATCTCAAGAAAGAAAAAACATTTGAATACTTATCTTGGGGTTCATTTCACCTAACATCAACTTATCTGACCTTTTCTGCTTGTCTCAGACGTATACTAGTTATTGCAAATAAGGGAAACCATGGATCTATGTTTCTTTGGGCCTGGCTTACTTCACTTAACATAATAACCCTGACCTTCTTTTGCTCAAGGCTAACATTCTACCACTTGAGCCATAGCTCCACTTTCGGGTTTTTTCTTTTTCTTTCTTTTTTTTTTTTTTTTTGTAGTTTAGTGGAGCTAAGAGTCTCACAGACTTTCCTGCCTAAGCTGGCTTTGAATCACAATCCTCAAATCCGAGTAGCTAGGATTACAGGTGTGAGCCACTGGCACTCAGCCAGATGGTTTGTTTTAAAGGATATTAATTAAAGTTCCTAAGACTAAAGCGAACAAAGAATATACAAATTCTTTCTGCTAAAAAAGGAAAACCTTATTGAAAAACATTTAAAAACTCCTAAGTTAATAGAGCAATATACCAAATTCTAGAATAGTAAACCTCAACATCATAAAAATGTCAATTTCCCCAAATTGACCTACAGATTTAATGTAATTTTAATCAAAATCTCAATCAGCTTGCAGAATTCCACAGGCATATTTATATGGAAGATAAATGTGTCAAAAAGCACCAACACAGTACAAGAGCTACAATGACACAGGGAATGTTATTGACTGGTTATTAAGACTTGTAATGCGATTAAAGTAATTAAGAAGGCGAGCCAATTACAGAATAAAATGCTCACAAACCAAATCATGTATGTGGAGTAACACACAAAGAACACTGTCTTTGGCAGTGTATTTCAAGACAAATTGCAGCCTTTAATTGTTACAACAATGTCAGGATTCATCAGTCTTATTTACTAATGAAAACACCAGGACCAATGGGTTAAGCATTACAGAAATTAAAGAAATTACAGAACCAAGAAGCACCATGCCTAAGATTCAGTCCTAAGTCTCTCATGTAAAAAATGCCAGTCCTTTTCAATATCATTTATATCTTTAAGTAAACAGTTAAAGGGCCTGAATACTAAGGCTGGCTCCCGCTCCAAAGCCACTAAACTAAAAACGTGTCAAAAAACTAGGCAGACGATGGTATGTGCCAGAAATTTCTGTACACATGGCTTTACAGGTAACAAGGTATAGAAGTCATGAGGAAATGTCTGGTCTTTGAAGTGCACCCAGTTGAAAAAGGTGGACTGCATATCCTAGAGAAGCAAGGTTACTGCAAGTATTGGGCTGATTTATAGGGTCGCAAGTGGAAATTTAAAAGAAAAATCCCTATGTAATCACATTAGAAGAGAAGGGGTAACAAGTTAGACAAGAAATGTAATCACTACCTTACTTATGTAACTGAAACCCCTCTATACATTACTTTGGCAATAATTTTTATCAAAAGAAGAGAAACTTGCGGATACTCTCAATAGAAAAAACAAAAACAGAACCCCTCAAAACTAGATCTAGAGACCAGATCACCATCTTCTTGCAGATACAGCCTCCAAATAATCAGATGGAGCTTGATCTAGCCTTTCAGACATCCAAAAAGTGCTGAAGTTAAAGTCAATGAGAGAAGTGCTGTTTTTTAAGAACTATAATAAGCTGGGTACTAGTGGCTCATGCCTATAATACTAGCTACTAAGAAGGCTGAGATCTGAGGCTCTCAATTTTAAGCCAACACAGGCAGAAAAGTTTATGAAACTTTTGTCTCCAATTAAGCAGCAAAAAATGGAGGAAGGAAGGAAGGAAAGAAGGAAGGAAGGAATGAAGGAAGGAACGAAGGAAGGAAGGAAGGAAGGAAGGAAGGAAGGAAGGAAGGAAGGAAGGAAGGAAGGAGGGAGAAAGAGAGAGAGGGAGGGAGAGAGAGAACAAAAGAAAAGAAGGAAAAAAAGGAAGGAAAGAGAGAGAGAGAAAAGAAAAAGAAAAAAAGTTAACTGTAACTGAAGGTAAATTAAGAACAGCATGTCCTATAAAGTTTCTTCCCAAAGAGCCACAATTCTGAGGCTAGGCTCTCAAATACTTAGTTTACTTATGTGAAATTTCTATTAACATGTTTTATGTTCTCAGCTCACTTAATAGCTTGATTTTCCTAGTTGCTTGTTTATGGCTAGCTTCCATGAATACTGAGAGAATCACGCTTTAAATAAAAATGGAATGCAAGGAAAAATGGCATTTTAAAGAATGGAACTCAAATTAAAATCTAAATTGCAAATCATCTAACATGTATAAGAAAGCTAAATTAGAACTCCAAGAAATGCTGAAAGGAAATATATATTTTTAAGGGTCATAAAGCAAAGGATAATATTAATTGCAATATGAAAGGCTTATTTAAATGAAAAGCCCAAAACTAAGGATTTCATAAGCAATGGTCCTAATTTATATGCCTCACATGCTAACATTTGTTACTTTCTTTTACACAGCTAACCAATTAGGGTATATTTCTAAAGAACCAATTTTATTTGCTGGCAATTAATTGTTATCTTAGCTGCAATTCTGCAGCTTTTCAAGCAACAAACGAATGTCTTACATCTGGAAAAAAAAACACAAAAAGCAATGGTATGTTTGAATACATGCAATTATTGGTGTGTTACATTCTAATTAACATAATTAGCTTTGAGACAGTTCTCAAAATAATTATCCACAGTTGTGTAAATTTACTGACAGCTAATGGCATATGTAACAAAGATCTGCTATTCTTTCCACTTAAAAATAAAAGAAAACCTTTTCAAATAAAAAGGGGCAACTTCATTTAATATTCAGAACTTTCTTAATAAAGTTATGCTCTAGTAGGTATAGGAGACACACCTTATCATTTTATCATTTATTGCTAAAGTCTACAATTTGGAGTTTGGGGAACCACAATATACTCACTAAAGTTTTGGGGGATCATAAATTTAGTTTCTAATTTTTAATCTTTTTTGTTGATATTGATTTTAGAACATGTCCCAGGTTGATATTCAGGCTGAAGCTCAACTGACAAGCTGCCGAGCTGATGGCTAAAATATTTCCTCACAGACTGAGGAAAAGCCAAGTCTTTAAAACCTTGCAAGTAGGGATCATGCTTTGAATCAGTCTGGATAGAAAGTTCTAGAGACCCCTTATCAATGGATAGCTGGAGGCACCACGTAACTCTTATGTTACTTACTATAAGAATTAAAAAATAGGAGGATTGGCCAGGAGCTAGTGGCTCACGCCTGTAATCCTAACTACTCAGGAGACTGAGAGCTGAGTATGGTGGTTCAAAGCCAGCCCTGGCAGAAAAGTTGCTGTGAGACTCTTTTCCCCACTTAACGATTCAAAAACCTGTAGTGGTGCTGTGGCTCAAAGTAGTAGAGTACTAGCCTTGAGCAAAAAGAGCTCTGGGACAGTTAGCTACCAGGCCCTAAGCCCCACCATCGACCAGAAAAAAAGGATTGTACCCTGTCTAGGCAGGAAGCAAGATCTTATCTAAAAAATAACCAGCACAAAGAGAGCTGGATGCAGGAGAGTCCTGTCTAGCAAGCCCTGAGTTCAAATTCAAGTATCGAGAGAGAAAAAAAGTCTTCCAAGTATAACCTCTCACCCCCATCACTCACCCCAGGTCTCCCCCTCCTATTCCATGGTATGGGAACTAAAGGATTATTGCTTGAAAAACTCCGGCCTCTGGGTCCCTGCTCAAACTCTCTGATGGTTTTCTAGTGGAGATTCAAAATTATGTACATAAAAAAACCATTTCAAAATACAGCCACACATTAAGGCTAGGATTCATATTCAGAAATGCTCAGTCACAGAGAAAGCCAGAAAAAGTGTTAAAGACTCAAGAGGCACCCCATAACTGTGCGACACCTGAAAAAATCACAGCAAAATTTGTAAAGGATAAGAAGAGTTGGGAATGCTAGCAATATTTGCAGTCATAAAAGGTATTACTACTATTTTAAAGATCTAAATAGATAGGCATTATTGGAATGCAAAATGTCAATTCAAAAGGAAGCAAGACTTCTGCACAAGTCATATTTTTAATATATAAACAAGGTTCATGAACACCAGGATTCTGGTAACTCATTTTTGTCATTAAGCAAAAGGAATTAAAAGAATGGAGTTAAGAATGGCCATTAGAAACAAGAAGAAATACTTATCTTCTCTAGCCATAAAAGAAATGCAAATCAAGACAACATTGAGATTCCACCTCACCCCAGAAATCTAGTAACAATAGATGCTGGAGGGGATGTGGTCAAAAGGGAACCCTACTGCATTGTTGGTGGGAATGTAAACTTGTTCAGCCTTTTTGGACAAGAGTATGGAGGTTCCTCAAGAGACTCCACATAGAGCTCCCCTATGACCCAGCAATCCCACTTTGGGGCATTTACCCAAACAATCACAAACAAGGTCATACTAAAGCTACCAGCACAACTATGTTTATTGCAACATTATTCACCATGGCTAAGATATGGAACCAATCCAGATGCCCCTCAGTAGATGAATGGATCAAGAAAATGTGGCACATACACACACACACACACACACACACACACACACACACACACACACACAATAGAATTCTATGCCTCCATCAGAAAGAATGACATCACCCCATTTGTTAGGAAATGGAAAGATTTGGAAAAAAAATTATATTAAGTGAAGTAAGCCAGACCCAAAGAAACATAGGTCCCATGGTTTCCCTTATTTGCAATAACTAGTATATGTCTAGGACAAGCCAAAAAGGTCAAAAGCTATGTACATATGACCATATAAGATGATGTTAATGATGTGAAATGAATGCCAAGACAGGGACACAACTGGTTTTTTTCTTTCTTGCTATTGTTTTTAACGTACTTATAATACACTATGTGATTGGATTTTTTTGTATTTTCTTTCCCCATGGTATAACCCCTGTTTAACCTGTATCTGATTCCTGTGTCCTGCATCTTGAATATACAGTTTTCTAATTTGGGGAGGGGAAGGGATATAACAAAAAGCTGAAATAAGGATACAGGTTGACCCATTGTAACAAGGACATGTACAAGACACTATGTTGAAAATGAACTCTACAACTTGGGGTGGGGAGGAGTTGGGGTAGTGGGGAGGGAAGGGATGGTAGGGGAAAAACAAAGGAGGAGGTAACAATGATTGATAGGCAATGTACTCATTACCCTACTCAGGTAACTGTAACCCCTCTGTACAGTATTTTTACAATAAAAAATATATGGAAAAAAAAAGAAGAATGGAGTTAGCCAGGTGTTTGAGTGCACACCTGTAATCCCAGCACTCAGGAGACTGAGACAAGAAAATCACAAGTTCTAGGCCATCCTGGCCTGTAAAACTTGATTCTGTCTCAAAATAAACAACAGAAAAAAGACAATCAGAAGAGGAGAAGGAATAGGAATGAGAAAGATGGATGGTGTCATCTCTGAAAGTGTACTTCATGTTGAAAATACCATGTTTCTTCATGACTTCTGATTTCAGTAAAACTTTATGCCTTATAAAGAAAAATGGGGAAAGGACTAACAAGTTTGACAAGAAATGTACTTATCACCCACAAACATTTAAATAAATAAATTTATCCCACAGAAAACATGGAATATCTATAGGTATCTGAAAATTCTTATGAGGCGATAATCTTTACAAGGGCAGCTTATTTAATGCTTTAAACTACAAACCACAAATATGCACTTAATAAAACTTAAATTCCCCTCTTTCACAAATTAATATGTTATCCCAAGTGGTTCAAGATGATAATAGTTTTCATACCTCTTATGTGTTCCAACGTATTCTTTCATTTACGACTCACTTGATTCCAGCAACAGCCATATAATAAATACTACTAATACTCCCATTGTTCAAAAGGTTAGAAAGGTTCTCCTCAGTCAAGGTCATGCATGGGGCAAAGAGTCTAACCCTGGTAGCCAGTATCATTAGCTGATGCTCTTAAGCATTACTCTAAACTGCCTATCATAATTAAATTCAAAATCAAGTGCTTTAAAACCCAATCACAATTTATATAAGGGCCAGTGTGATGCAGGATCTCTCTGGGCAAGAGGAGAGAAGTGACTCAAGCTCTAGTATGCCCATAAAATTCTCCCACTGAGGTCTCATTTTCAAAAGCAAGCTTCTCAAAAAGTCTGATGTAGAGAGATGTTGTGGATACAGCTTAATATATGAGCCCATAACATTTCATCAAGAATCATTTCTTTCTTTCTTTCTCTTTCTTTCTTTCTTTCTTTCTTT
>NW_012267244.1:13159384-13176896 GCF_000151885.1 Dipodomys ordii | reverse complement strand
TTCTTTCTTTCTTTCTTTCTTTCTTTCTTTCTTTCTTTCTTTCTTTCTTTCTTTCTTTCTTTCTTTCTTTCTTTCTTTCTTTCTTTCTTTCTGGGTCATGGGGCCTGAACTCTGGGCCTGGGCACTGTCCCTCAGCTCTTCAGCTCAAGGTTAGCGCTCTACCACTTGAACCACAGTGCCACTTCCAGCCTTTTCTGTTTATGTGGTGCTGAGGAATTGAACCCAGAGCTTCATGTACGCAAGGCAAGCACTCTACCCCTGAGCAACTTTCCCAGCCCATCAAGGGTCATTTCTAAGAGTTACTGGATACATCCTAGATTCATCATCATCTAAGATCATTTTCTAGACTCCAGAAAATCAGGCCCACTGAGAATGGTGAGGGGAGGCGAGAAGACCAGCAAGGAGGTCCCTTACAGTGCTATGTAAGCTGTATGATGAACACCATGGTTCAAGAGTGTACAATTCAAAGGGAGGTGTTCACTCAGGCTGGGATGAGGGCAATAATTAAGACAAGTAAATACGAGAAGCAAATGACAGACAGATGTTGGCCAAGCAAGAAGAAGAAAGTTGTGCAGTGAGTGTTTTCTTTCCAGAACAAAGAAGGGCATTAGAAAAAGAGTCTCATATGTCTGGGGGAATGGCAGCCTAATTTATTTTTTCAAATTTTAGATATATTTAAATGTGAGAATCTTTCAACTTTCTGCAAACTGAATCTATCAATGGAATGGATGCTTTCCAGAAAATGAAGGAAAAGCAAAAGTTTCTTAAAGTTTAATGAATGGCTAAAAAAAAACTAGGGATTTATAAAGGGGAGGAACAAAATAATATCACTGGTTCACATTACCTATCAGTAAAACCACTGAATGTGACTGGGAACCAAGAAAAACAAAATGGCTGGTTTACACTTAAAAAAGTAAGCAAGGAAAGAAATAGACCTAGCTGAGCACCTACACAACCAAAGGGCTGGGCAAGAGTATAAACTGGCCTCATGCACTGAAGAGATATTTCATAGTTGATGAATTCTAAAGCCTGGCACCAGAGGCTCATGCCAGTAATCCTAGCTTCACAGAAGGCTGAGATCTGAGGATCATGGTTCAAAGCCCGCATGGGTAAGAAAATCCATCAGACTCATATCTCCAATTACGCACCAAAAACCTGGAAGTAGAGCTGTGGCTTAAGTGTTAAAGAGCTAGCCTTGAGCACAAAAGGTCAGGGACAGATCCAGTGCCCCCAAATCAGCGCATGTACCCCTGCACACACACAAACACACAAGTTCTAGAGGATGTACTAATTATGCAAAAAGAATAATAAAACAAAACCTACTTCCATATATATCCATGATACATTAGAGGCTGGGTATTCATTATTTAGTAGATGCAGAATTTAGTGCACGTAGTAATGTAATATCTCTGATTCTTAGCCTGTTTACAATATATACCAGCCAGAGAACAATTCAGGTTTTAGTGGTAAATCATTGATAGAATGGTACAGAAAACAAAAAAAAAAATTAGTGAGTAGGAACAAAAACTGAAGTTCTTGGATAAAACATTGGTAACATACACTAAAGCTTGAAATAAAAAACATTCCTATTATGAGGTCAGAATTGCCAAAATGAGTCAAGAGATTTTTTTTGGGGGGGTCCGGTCGTGGGACCTGAACTCTGGGCCTGGACACTGTCCCTCAGCTCTTCAGCTCAAGGCTAGCGCTCTACCACTTGAGCCACAGTGCCACTCTGGCTTTTTTTTCTACTTATGTGGTGCTGAGGAATCAAACCCAGGGCCTCAAGCATGCAAGGCAAGCACTCTACCACTGAGCCACCTTTCCAGCCCGAGTCAAAAGATTTTTATCTTTGCAGATTATTTGTTAAACCTCTGCACTGCTAAGCAGTCAAGGTTTAACCTTTATTGTTGTTGTTTAAAAATGTAGACTGAGGGGCTAGGAAGGTGGCTCTAAGGTAGAGTGCTTGCCTTGGATGCATGAGGCCCTGGGTTTGATTCCTCAGCACCACATAAGCAGAAAAAGCTGGAAGTGGCACTGTGGCTCAAGTGGGAGAGCACTAGCCTTGAGCTGAAGAGCTGAGGGACAGTGCCCAGGCCCAGAGTTCAGGCCCCACATCTGACAAAAAAATGTAAATTGATTTGGCCTGAACAAAAAAAGAAAGGATTTAATATGTCACAAACAGCTACAACACATTTTGCTACCCTGCTTCACTCTTCACATAAAACCTGATCAACACAGCACCAGACCACAAAGAAAAGGTCTAATTACTAATACATACTCACTGAGTCTAACAAAAGCACAGAGTGCCTTTTCTCTTGACTAAAATCCATGGAGATATCATGCTTTCCACCTTGGAGAGTCTCTAAATACAAAAAAAAGATTTAGCTTGGCACCAAGTGACTCATCCCTGTAATTCTAGCTACTCAAGATGCTGAAATCTGAGGATCACGGTTCAAAGCCAGCCCAGGCAAGAAAGTTTGTGAGACTCTTATCTCCAGTTAACTATCTAAAAGCCAGGAGTAGAGCTGTGGCTCAACTGGTACAGTGCTACCCTTGAACACAAAAGCTCATAGATGGTTTTCAGGCCCTGAGTTCAAGCCCCAGAACTGGTAGAAAAAAACCAACAAACAAGACTTGGCTGGGTGCTTAGAGGCACCTACTACTTTATAAGGGCATCTTTGTTAATAAGAGATGGATGGTAGTGGTGTTGTAGGGCTCTAATTAAGTCACAAGTCATTCTACTACTAATGATCCAGGACCCTCTGAATTTTCATGTGCTTTTTGGTCTTCCTGGTTATCCTACAAACATCATGGAAGAAACAATACAGTTGTTCCCTATACTTCCCATCTTTTTCTACCACTCACCCCATGCCACTATGTCCACAAGTTCACTTTAAATTACCTGGTGTAACTAAACCATGCACAATCCAAGTTGCAAAGCTCTTCCAGAACCCTGCAGCCTAAGCTCTTCTGCTTCCATCAATTCCTGTATTTGCAACCTCTCCAGCCCATGTTGTTACCTTCTACCTGCTCTATGATTTCTCAAATGTCTTCTTCCAATAAGGTTTGTATTTCCTCAAAAGCAAGAACCAGTGTTACATCATTTCTATAAAGTTGTTCGGCAGGGGCTCCATCAATAGTCAATGAAGTGAAAAATGAGCATGATGGAGTTGGATTCAGAATCTAACACCAGATTGATGTTTCAGGTGCCAACAAATCAGGAAGAAGCATACTACACTACATTACACGAACACAAAAGTGCACCTAGAGAAAGAAGGCAGAAGGATAGGCAAGCATGCTGTTTTCCCAGAACTGAAATACCCAGGAAGTTCCTAAGCAGTCTATGAAATGGATGAAACTGTCATTCCCCCAAACAGGAAATGCTGTATCCTTCTACTACCTTCCCACTGCATGCCACTGTTTAATTACTTTGAGCTTCTGGGTGTCTTCTGCACTGCCAAGTCCTTTTGAGGAATAAAGAAATGGATGGATCTCAAAAAATTACATTAAGTGAAGTAATTCAGGTTCAGAGAGACAAGGGGCACATGGGTTCTCTCTTATGTGGAAATCAAATCTAAATCGTAAACAGGGTCATATGCACTTATATACATAAACACATTGTCTAAAGTATGATATTCACAGGGGATTGCATGGGGTAAGTCCTGTGAACAATTTACAGTTTAACAAAATAAATACCAGGAACAGGGAGGTGAAGAGAGTCAGGAAAATGGAGAAAGGAGTAGATGAATTCAGCCATGATATTCAATGTACATATGTGAAAATGGAAAATGGAATGGATGAGGGTTTGAGATGGGGAAGCATGGTGGAAGGGGAGACATCAATCAAGATGCACTGTCCTCATAAAATGACACATTTACCAGAAACCCCTTTGTACAAGTATTTAAATACAATAAAAATTAACTTAAATATAATATAATAAAATAATAAAGGAAACAGGGAGAAAAACATAGTTTGCTATGAGGCCTAGAGAAACCAGAAGGGAAACCTGGCACCACAAGAGCACCCGTGAGTGGCACCAACAGACACCCAGACTGGTGGCTACCACTTCTTTGACAGCCTTAGCTCAGTCATCTCACACACACAAGTCAGTCCGTACTTTCTAGCCTGAGCATGCGGTTAGTCTGGGTTCCAGGAAAGAGTACTAAGTGCCTCAGAAATCCTTGACCATTCAGGCACACCCACACAGGGAGCTGCTCTGCCTAGTGCCCCTAGCCAGCCTTCCCAGCATTTGCACCAAGTCATTAATACTTCTTCACCTTTGTGAAAATGCACAGAAGACTAATGCATGGGAGGTTTTCTTTTCTTTTTCTTTTTGTCTTTTTTTGCATGGAAGTTTTAAGCCACAACTCTGGTGGAATTCCATTCTAGAATTTACTCTCTCCCTCAAATATATACTTCTTTATTGATTCCTAGAAGGAATCCCTCTGCTCTTCCCCTGTTGTTTGCTAATCACCCTCCAGGTGACTGCGGATGTTTAGCATAAGGATGCTCTACCGCAGCACCTCTTCACTGAGGCACTGGGTGGATTATCGTAAGGATATTATGATTCACTTTTAAGCTGATCTTTGCTTTACAGACTCCTGTTAAACCAGCTACTCTGTGGATAGGCCCAGGTGAGCTCATAATGAGATTTATCTTCGTGGATTAGGCTGACCTATAATAATCTGCTCAGGGCTCCCTATTGCTATTTCAGCACTGAGTTATGAAAATTCATCCCTACACTATAAACAGAACCTAGCTCAGAGGGTAATAACTATGAGATGTATTACTCTTGGAACACAAGCACTCCTGAGACTCTGATTATAATGTCCACAGCTGAAGGCACTATTTCACCACTGAGATTACTACTTTCCAGATGGAAAAAAAAAAATCTCAACTGTAGAAGAATGCCTTTAGCTACACACATTGTAATCACACTCAGCAGTTCCTGTCTCCCACGAGCAATACAGGTTACCAGCAGTTGGTAGAGTAAGCTGATATGGGGAACTGAAGGGAGATGGTATCGGAGGAAGCACAGACAACACTAATTTTACATTTGTGGTATATTCCGGCTTTATTGTCAGAATCCAGTGAGACCAGAACTATCAACTTCATTAAAATATAGTTTTAGAGTGTATTTCATTAAAAAGAGAAAAGCCATCTTTTAAGAAGATAATAGACTCTGGCCACAGTGAAAGCATGAAGAGAAGGATAAATAGAACAGCATTCCTAGAAACAGCTAACAATTATGGGGACCTTCAACAATTCTCATACCTTTTTTTCCCCCAATAATCCCACTACAAGAATCTACCCAAAGAAATAATTGGAGGTGAAAAAGGACTTACTGAAAATCTATTCGCCACCATTATTTGCAGTAGGAAAACAACAATACCATAAAGAAGGAAACAGTGCCACAAATTATAATAAATCCACACACTGGAATATTATGCACCCTTTAAATTGAGTCATAATGGCTGAAGATCAATGCCAATTCACAGATGTATTCTATAACTTTTGTTAAGTAATTTACCCAAGGACATTCATGTTGTTCCTACATCAATATTTAACAGACACTCTTCTTGGAGTTAACTAATTAGACTTCAGATCAGGTTTTGTTTTTAAGCTATAAGGCTAATGAGCTATTGATATAATATGAAATACTGCAAATAAAGTCTGTACCCCAAGTAAATGCTGACATTACATCTCCACATTTTGAATGAATTAAAAGAGAAAAAAATACACTTTTGCATACGTTTAGCAAATTTTCCCTGACTCTTCATAATGCATTTTTGCAAATGCAAAAGATGAATATTCATCAAGACTCTTTGAATATATTACAGTTTAAATAGTTTTGTGTTAATATTGATGATACAACCATGAAATATAATTTTTCCATTAAAAGAAATGGATATGATGTCAAATGACAACCACTGAAGGAACAGAAAATTATACCACTTAACCTAATATTTAAAAGTTGAAACATACTATTTGAAAGCATCTTGCCCATTCAAAAACTGTTGTATTCTAGATATCTTCAGTGTGTTCCCTTGACAAACGTTGAGCAAAGATGAATAGCAAAGAAACAGTAAACTAGTCTACGATCATGCAAAGGCAGGACAAAAAAATCATCTGAGGGAAGTGCACTTGTTTTTCTCCCTTCAGAAAATAATGTGAGCTAAAACTAGCTCATAATCTCCAAGAAACATTCTTCCTATCAACTCCAGGAACACTTATAACTCCAGGAACACTTATAACACTTATAACTTATAACTGAACACTTATAACTTATAACCACAGGCATAGGACAAGTCTGGCATAAGAGCCTTTTCTTTTTTTAATTGGTGGTGGGGCTTGAGCTCAGCAGGGCCTGGGTACTCTCCCTCAGCACTTTTTCTCAAGGTTCTATCACTTTGAGCCACAGTGCCATTTCTGGTTTTCTGGTGGTAATTGTAGATAAGAATCTCACAAGGACTTTTCTGTCCAGGCTGGCTTTGAACCGAAATTCTCAGATCTCAGCGTCCTAAGTTGTGAAGATTATAAGCATGAGCCACTGGTACCTGGCTCACAAGAATCCTTTGACTAGCCTTAGCCTTAGAGGATAACCTTTGAGTCCCACCTCATAGATGGAAAAACTAAAGCTCACAGAGCCCCAAGTGAGGCTAAGAAACAGCAGAATCCAGAGTTGATCTCAGGCAGTCTCTGCTCTCAGCCACTCTGTTTTCTATCTCATTCCCATTTTTACAACTGAGCAATCGAGACTCATTTCTGAATACAGTTTCCATGGTTTCTTTCTGGTTTGAAAAACAGCCTCTCCACCTCAATAATATAAACAAAAATTATCACAGATTAAAAATAAATATACAAGTTTCAGTTCTAGGACATAGAAAAGGTACAGAAAGGTACAGAAAGGAGCTATATTAGTTTATGCATACAACAGTTCAATCAACACCTACTCTGTGCCACATACTACTCTAGGCATTAAGGAAATAACTAGAAAGTCAGGGGAAAAAAGATACACACACACACAGTGTCAGCTTTCCCTATCCATGGGTTCTACAGCCATGGATTCAAACCACCACAGGTAAAGACATTTCGAAAATATGTCCATATTGTACACATACAACCCCTTTCTTGTCATTATTCCTCAAACAACACAGTGTGTCATGATTACTAGTACAGCATTTACATTACATTCGTATTACAAGCAACCTAGAGATGATAAATATATACAAGGATATGTGTAGGTGCCATGCAAGTAATACATCATTTTCTGTAAGGGACTTACTTGAGCATGCACATATTTTGGGTTCTGAGGGCAGGGGGTCCTACAACCAACACCTCTGGACATTGAAGGATGACAACAAATAAAATATACAAAGGATAGTGTCTTGAAGGCAAAAGCAATGAAGAAAAATGAAGGAAGTGACATACAGAGACACAATACAGGAAACAGTTTCCAACAGATGGTCAGGGATGACTTCAATGAGAATGAACATGAAAGGGATTTTCACAAGAAAACAGATGAGACAATGATTCACACAAAACACTATTGGAAAAGAATATTGGCAACTAACTTTTGTTTCTGCCATCCCTCAATTGCCAAAATGCCACAGTGGCAACCACTTCTTATGAAACTTCCATCAAGACATACCATCTTATTTTCCTACCAAGAAATCAGTTACAAGTGGTCTTGCTTTTGCCTCCTGAAATTTCCATCTTTCTTGCCAGAAAGCAGCATCTGTACCAATCCCCCTGCTTCTGACGACCATGACTTCTTTGATAAACTACCCTTGTGTGTAGGGAGGGACAGAAAGATGGAGGAAGCAAATGGGAAAATGAGTTTTCCCCTCTTCAGATTAATGTATACGAAGTATACATCTGACACTTCATCAGCACTCCCGGCTGGTGTCCCAGCAGGCAGACACTGGCTGAGCATGTATTCTGCCAGCTACCAGGCTACTTAGGATGAATTGGCAACCTGCCATTTATCTGAAATGCCCAAAGTGTCTGGGAAACGGAACACAACTACATTTAGCATTGCCAGGGAAAACGAGATACTTCGGGCTAGGAATTAATCTCCTCCTTGAGAAGGTAGTAAGCAGTACCTTCATGTTTGCCTGTGGCATTTAAATCACTACAGGTCATATATTTACTAAAACCCGCACCTACCAAACCACAAGACCTTCATTTGTACCTTACTAACATATTAATACCTCTTAGGTGGAGATAGTTTCTCTACCTCTACATGTTGTTGAGCTAGAATACAGAATTCTGTGATGCCTAGGATGGTACCTAAGCCACTCTGATTCCTTATTTTTCTACCTCCTCCACACTTAAACAAATATATTGTCCAATGTAGTTAATCAACAAATCAACAAAATATTTAAAGCAATATGACTATGTGACTGCTTAAAAGCAGATGAATGGTTGGGCGCCAGTGGCTCACTCCTGTAATCCTAGCTACTCAGGAGGCTGAGATCTGAGGATCATGGTTCAAAGCCAGCCCTGGCAGGAAAGTCCATGAGATTCTTATCTCCAATAAACCCACCAGAAAACCAGAAGTGGCACTGTGGCTCAAGTGGTAGAGCACTAGCTTTGAGCTGAAGAGCCGAGGGACAGTGCCCAGGCCCAGAGTTGAAGCCTCACAACCAACCAAAAAAAAAATGAGACAGATGAATGAAAATATCTTTAAAGTAGACAATGATACCTCTTCATAATTTTGACACTGTAGGTTTTGAGTGAGTGGGACTAAATGGGAGTGGGCCTATTCCACTGACTCTAAGCACAATGCCAATTGTAACATGAATATTGAGCAAACCCAGGGAGATTTAGATGGACACTCACTCTCCTTAGACCACCATGACAGCAGGCAGAGGCTCGCCATTATTCTCACAGTGCAGCTAAAGGACTGTTACTTTCCCATGAATAATTATTTATTCCTTCTCCATTGTTTTTGAATGGCTCCTACATGCAAGGCATTTTTGCTATGAGAAATGGGAGGAGAAAACTAAATCAGGTAAGAATTCTGTCTTCAAGGAGCTTGAAGTCTAGATGAGAGACAGTAGGCATTAACGCAAACACCCAAATGTTTATTTCTACCCCTTCAGCATAATTTCTATTTAATCTGTTAGCTGTAATCAGCAAAGACAATTTAGATATAATCCAATCCAAACATAACAGAAATGTGAAACAGATTAAACTTTAATGCCCTTTAGCTTTGTGGTCCCACAGGTACTAATAGCAATAAAATTAGTTAACATATCAGAGTGAAATATCAAAAGAAGTCACAGGGCACAGCAGTCTAGACATGCCAATGAGAAAAAGAAGAAAGGCTGTACTTGACAGTCTAACAGTAAGCCTCATCTCATTTTAGCTTCTGCGTCCAAATTTAAGATTTCATAAAACTTGTAGCTATACCAGCTAAAAATTTAAGAGATTCTTGGCCAAGAATGTTATTTGATGGCTTTTAGGGACACTCCTCTAATTTTATTATTGATAGCTTTTCTTACTATTGGTTCCGATTCCCAAATCTGAGGATGCTTAACATGCATGAATGAGTCAGTTTTACCTCTGGATTTGCGGCCACCAGTCCTAGGTAATAAGATACAGAACTTGTGTGACTGGCTTGTTTTAATAAGAATGATTTACTTCTCTGCAAACATACACTATTACTAGGTAAATGTTAAGAATAGTATTGCAGGAGCTGAAAAACACTTAAGGGGGAAAAATCATGAACTGTGAAGTTTTTTCCTCTTTCAAAGTAAATATTTACAGTAAAATAGCTCTTAACCCAATTAGCCAAGGAGAATCAAGTCATTTTGAACTAGGAGATAAAATGGAAGAAAATGCTATTATCATTTTTACTATATTATTAAAAAGAAGTCACAATATTTTTAAGAGGAAAAAGATACCCTTTTTGTTGAAGGAAAATAGTTATGAAGTCACAAAATACACTACAACCAATGTTTCTAAAATGTTCCAGAGTTGGAAGTGGACCTCAGACCTTGTTTAACATCCCAGTTTGTTCCCTCTTGAAGTTGCAGATGAGGTGATAAAATGTGAGGAATTAAATGACTTGCCCAAGTTTATATAGTTGGCAAAAGTAGGACTAGAGCCCGTCCTAAATCAAATCTCTGAACATTATTCTACAATTCCCAAATAGCCAACTTAATTTATTACCAGCGAATAAAATTATAAGACACCATAACACACAGACATACATTATTTATATCTTCATCAATAAAAGATGTTTAGAAACCTATTTCCATGTCATATAACTCTACCACAAATGCAAAAGTAACTTGTACAGACTTTTAAGTTGAGTCAAAGGTTAAAGTGGAAACATAAGGTCAGCAAACATCATAGTTAAAAAGAAAGTACTTTCACTGGGTATGGGGGACAGGGTGGGTGGGTGTAGAGAGATGTGAAAGTAATCCATGTTGCTAACAAATATACAAATGCTTGTGTTATGTGCCAACTTGAAAACGCGAAGATTGCTATTTGGGAAATATTTACTTTGTACTTTCATTTTTATTCCTTTTTTAAAATTTTTGGTTGTGCAGGGGGATCAACTCCTGAGTCTGGAATGTCAGGATCCACACACTAGGGAGCAATCCACCAGGATCCACACACTAGGGAGCAATCCGCCAGTGAGCTAACTCCTAACCCTCACCATTTTTAATCATCAGGAAAAAGAATGACCCTAGCAAGTATCACCAACAGTTGCTAAATTTCAGGGAAATGTTTGGTGCTTTAACCTGTTAAGCATACCCCCCTTCCCCTCAAGATTGATTATAGACCACAAGAGAAAAAGTTGTAACTATAGTGGAAAAACTGAGTGACATCTTAACTAGATAATCAAAATAAGCACAACAGTAAAGAGCAGATGGATATCAGGAGCCTTCAAACACCAGGCCCTGAGGACGTATCACCAAAGCCTGAGTCTGATCTAGAATGCAAAACGTTGGGCCTCACCATGGAAAAACAGCAGGTAAACGTAATATGAGAAATACTGTTAAAAAATACATACATACATACATACATACATACATATATATATATCACCTGCAAAACTTTTGATGTCTCAAAAGACAAGGAAAGGTGATAGCAACATCACAAACTAAAGGAGGTTAAAGAAATGGATAACAGATGCCACACACAGCCATAGGCTATATCCTGTATATACATAAAAGATGACTGAGTCCATTGATAAAATAGAAATACCGATGACAGAGTAGATAATAGGATCGAATCCCATATTTATTTAAGTTGATAAAGGTGACAATGAAGAACTATGACAGATATACAGCATACTCTACTATCAAATAACTGAAAAAGTGATGTGTGTATGTATGTGTGTGTGTGTGTGTGTGTATATATATATATATATATATATACACACACATAGACATATATGCATATACATGCATGTCTGTACACACAGATAACAAGGTGGACTTATTTAATTGAATCTAGACAAAAATAAAGAAGTTCTTCTTTAAAGAAAAAAAAATTAGAAACATTTTCATTTCTTTGAGGGAAAGGGCAGAGAAAAAGCCAAATAGAAAAATATTCCTAACTTGTCAGGTAAGAGTAGAAATTAGCACACTGAAAGCAAGGAATTTCATGTTGCCAATCTGCACTTAATGCTATGTGTGGGTAGGTTTAAATCTAGTTACACTTAATAAAATGTCTCCAGGGAGACGGTGAGCGCAGATCCACACGTCAAGTACTCACCAGGCTTGCAGTGAGTGAGGGCGCCGATTGACCCAGGGCCTGGCTACGCATGCGCACGAGGTTGGACGTCTCTGCAGAGGCTGGCCATGCGTGTCCTGCCACTGAATTTGGAAGAAGGTACCTCCCTGTTGGGGTGAAAGACAAGACAATGTAAGTGGCATGCAAACAACAGTATGCTGGTGGTAATGTTGGGTCTCTTACTAGCACCTATCTTCTATGTTATTATTCAGTAATTACATGAATTAATAGCAATAGGGGAGGAGGTAATTTAAATTAGGAGATCCACTGGTGGGTTTTAACCCTCCACAGACACCCAGGGAAAACCTCTTCATCTCCTGTGAATGGCACTTCGTGGGGGTAGAATGAGGTTGTTTTTCCATCTGCCTATTGAACTGGAATGCATGGAAGAGACATGCAAATATCTAAATCACTGTGTCACAGAAATAAATGTGTGCATTTATAAACGTTCTTTGAAAAAAATCTACTATGGAAAATGATCTAGGAACAAAGAAGAGCCTACAAAGTAGAGATCATGACCAACAAAAGGAAATGGTAAATTCTCTCAAGGTGAAATGGGGCTGGTGTCCCTTTCCCTAGCTTCTCTCTCTGAAATGCAGGTAGCCAACCAACCATGCCCACCGCATACATAATGGAAGCTATTTGCATAAATCAGGACATCAATGTCAGTCCAGGTTCACTGCACAATTTCCATCAACCTTGAACTCAATATATATACACATATGCTTTATAAAGTCAAACGGCTAAACTGATTCACACTGCTACTTTCTAGGTATAGGGACTACATCAGTATCATCTTGTTTTAACTTCACAGAAAATTAGGGTGGCCAAGAATATTTGTTACCAAAAATTTGGTTCCCCAAACTAGATGCCAATGCACAAATAATGAGAGTGGGGTTTTTAAAGAAAAGGTTTATTAATTTTGATAAGTAAAATGAGAACAGCACAGGATATTGCCTCAAAGCCAAGATCCTACTCTGAAAATGTCTAATATTTAGTGGAGCTCAGGAACTTAGTTTCTAGGTATATGACAAAATGCATGTCTAGATTAGGTCTGATCCCCTCGTTTACTCATTTACTGGCACCATATCCCCAAATCCATAGTCTTAGTTGATAGGGACTTACTCCTTCCCAATGGTTAGAGAAAATGGAGATAGATTATTACCTGGGTTCATTGAAAAAAAGAGTGTTCACCTTGGGTTCCCCAGCATGGGGGATAGGTATGCATACTTAGCAATCATTTCTATCCTTCCTGGATTCCAAGGTGGTGGCAAGAGAGAATACACAGAAACAAAGTAGAGGCTGGGGTGTCCTGCTTATCTTCTGTCTTCAGTTAACTTGTAGATCCAAGTAAGGAGTCATTGCTTCTCAGCAAGAATAGCTTTTAAGCATCTATGTCATTTTTAAATGGAAGAAGAGACTTTGCCTGATTTTTATCTGCTTTGCTCCAATAGTAGCACAATGACTGGCTATCATTTATTGAATGAATGGATGAGTGGACATGTCCTTCCAAGAAACCACAGTTACAATAACAAGAATCCCATTTGAGAGTCACATGTATGGGGACTCCCATCTTATATCTCAGAATCCTGTGTGACTGAGGCATGCATGGCTGGAGGCCAGCAGCAGACAACATCCTTGCTTTTCTCCAAAGTATATCTGACAAGTTAGTAACTACTGTAGCCTATTCATCATTATTCAGGCTATTTCGGCATTCCCAAAGCATGGGAGTTGGGTACATCTCTCATCAATTGTCTAGGTTAAGAGATCTAAGCAATCTAATGGTTATTTAATACAAGTACTTTCTAAATGCTATGTTTTAATTGCCGAGGGAAAAGGGGCTTTCCATTTTGCTTAAACTGATCTTTCATTCTCATACTGTGAAAGTACAGGCTCTGGAATAAAACTAGATGTGCTTTGGAAATCTTGTCCTATGGCTGAGGACAACGAGAGAGACAGTCAGTGTCTCTTGGTCTTGTTTGTTCCACCTCTAAAATGAAGATGAAAGAATCACTATGTAGGATTGTTATTGTAAAGTACTAGGAAATTTTAGCTATTTAGCCATAACAATGGTTAAAAAATTTAAAGGATATTTTAGTTGGGTTTCTTTTCGTTCAAACATAGAAAACAAGTATATATATATATATATATATGTATGTATATATGCATATATATATATATATACATACACAAACACATACACAAAGAAAGAATTCACATATTATGACACCAGAGAAAATCATTGTGGACAGTTCATGATTTTTCTGCAGGTTTTCTTTCTATAACCTGTATTTTCTTGTAAAAATGGGACCACACTATTGTCACCCGGTCCCCAACACCCCATATTAGATTGTAACTTCTTTCAAGCAAATATATATAGCACTGTCAATTAATTAGGATGCGAACACTGTCATTGAAAGCTCAAATATAATTGATTCCCCTCTGTGGTTCTGAGCACCATCTTGAAAACATCTGGACATAAACTTGGGCAAGGAATGTTACACTTTAAGTCTAAGATTGTAATTTGTTTCCTTGTCTCATTTTGTAATGTCAACTACAAGCTGGCCTAACAGGGGCTTTGGGGAATCTTGTCTCCCTAGGCCCAGAAACAGGACATTAGTGAGGCAAGGCAGGAAAACTGCAGACTATTTAGGAAAGCAGCATTGGTATTACATGAGTGAATGGTTTCACACAGAAACAACTCTACCTGAGGTAACAATATGGAAGACCACTCAGTAATCTGAATGCATTTATTTGTGTGGTAGGATAGGTGAATCCTACCTGGGTCTTTTATGCCTTATTCTTTTGTTTGGGAAAAGGCATGGCTGGATATGCCAAAGCTATCAGGTACCAAGGATTTTCTTTGAATCTTTGCTGGCCTCATCTCTGTTCTGCCCAGATGTTTTTTTTGGTTTGTTTGTTGTTTTTTTTGTTTGTTTTGTTTTTTAAGATAACTGAAGATAGATGTAAAATCACCTGGAGAATTTAAATCTAAAGGCCAAACATTTTAGTTCACTAAAAATTTTACAAATTAGTTTTTGGTGTTGTTTGCTTTTTATTTCTATGGGGCTTGGGTTTTATTAGAAAATAATTATTAGGCTGTGTAACTAAATTTCCCCTGATATAAAGAAATAGGTCTAATTGTTTCTACATCTCCAATGCCTAGCAAGATGATCTTGTATTTACTAAACATTTAATAAATGTTTAACAACTGAAATGCAGTTAAACTGTACTATTTTAATGATATCTGATTACGCTGTAACAGGAAAAAGTACTAGCAAATAGGTTATTTTCTCAAATTTCATTTGCAAGTGTAGCATAGGAGCTAAAATTCACCATGATCATCTTATACTGCCAGGCCCTGCAACATCCCAGGCCAGCCACAGAGCAGGTATTGTTCATCCACAGTGCACGGACAGGTTCCTTAACTGGGCAAGGGCTACAGTGGACGAAATCAGTACTATGATCCCAAAGCCAAAATACTAACACACGAAAATATCCATCACATATACTTAGGTGAATATGCAAATACAAGTTAAGATAGGATGATTCCAGCTGGAAAGTACAAAATAACTGAAACCATAGGCTTGGAATCAGACCAACATGGATCTGAAACAGTTCTCTCTAGTCATTTGCAACAGACAATTTGCACAGTAGTTTTTTCTTCATTCAGTATTTTTATCGCTATTATAAAGATGATGTACAGAGTGGCTGCTGTTTCATAGGTCAGGTAATAAGTACATTTCTTTTTGGACAATGTCACCTCTTCCTTCAGTTTTTCCCTCCCATCCCACTCCACAGTTGAATAGTTCATTTTCAACATAGTGTCTACTGAGTACCACTGCTGTATTTGTTCACCCTTTTCCCCTACATTTCTATGTCCCCCTTGACCCCACCAAACACAGATAAACAAGACAAAAAGAAAAAACAAAAACGAAAAAAACTTCTTCTTTCCATTTCTTGGAATTCATTTTGATAAATATTATTTTATATGATCAGAGACATAAAGGCATTGCACCGTGTTCTTCCCCTCAGAGGATCCTTTGGTCTCACTGAATGTGAATGCTTAGAGCCCTGTATAATTTATTGTGTCCCAGTATTTTAGATCTAGTTTCCACATATGAAAGAAAACGTGCAGTTTGTCTACACTTCGCTTACCTCACTTAACATGATTTGTTTTAGGTCCATCCACTTTCCTGCAAATGACATAATACTGTTCTTTCTAATGGCTGTGTAAAATTCCATTGTGGATAAGAACCCCCCCTCTTTTTTTTGATATACTGATCTATTGTAGAGCATCTGAGCTGTTTCTATAACTCAGCTATTGTAAATAGTGTAGCAATGAACATGCATACACAGCAGTCATTTTTTTTAAAAAAAGCAAATAAACTTCTATACTTCAGTATTCCCTTCCCCAAAAGAGGGAGATGATAGATAAGATTGAAGGAGATATAATGCATAATTTCTCTTGCCCTAGAAGACAAACTCAGTCAATGAGTTTCACATTATTCTTTACTGTGAAAAAAAAATCTTGGCAGTCAGAGTCTTGCATCAGGTCACATTAAAAATAATTAAATAAAAGGAATAGTAAAATCCAAATTATCCCTAAAAGAAAAAAATGGGAGTGTGGGGGGGTGGAACCAGCAAGGACTGTGCTAGATCTATATAATAATAATAATATTATATAATTATGTATTATGTACATATATAGTTATTACATTATAAATTATATATTAAATATCTTATACATTTTAATAATTTCATTATTATTATTACAGTATCAGAGATCAAATCCAGGACCTCATGCATGTTAGGAAAATATTCCATCAGTCACACCATGACCCATATATTTTTATTTTTTTAAGTATTTGTAAGGAATAATAAAATTTATTAGTTCCCCTCAAAAGATTAAATGAAGCTAATTAAAGTTTTGACTCATGCCTTTAAACTAAATATAAAACCTTTTACAAATACCTGAAAATGTGGTAGCAAATGTTAAAGTTCGATAAAACCAAATGATAGGTATATGGGGCTACACTGCATTCTTTAAAAAAATTAATTTCTGTACATGATTATAACATTGCTTTTAATAGTTCTTATCTAAGGTACTAGCCAGAATACACTCTTTCCACCCCTTAAGATAACAATTCCTAAGGCCCAACTGATAACAGAGATATTCAAAGGGTCTGGGGTGAGGACTTAAGGAGCCAGGGAAGCAGTCCGACAACGATTCAGAAGAAAGAAGAACTTTGAAGAGCCTCCTCATCATGAGCAATGGCTCCTGGAATCCTCCTTTCCTCATCTTCAAGAATGCTAACTCACTGGGACAGGCCTGGTTTAGTGGGAAGTCAGACTCTGGGCTGAACCCAGAACAGTGCAAGAATCACAAAGAGCCAGGCTCCTTCTCTTCACCATGTGCTGACCTCCACTTTGAAAGCTTCCATCTTGTTAAAGATCAGAGGCTTTCTGAATTAAGTAGAGGCCACTTGCACAACATTTTGTGCGAAATTAATATCAAGTTTAACACAACATCTTATCTGTTACCATGTCATGTGTAGATCCAATCCTTATTATAAGATCAAAGACATATATTAGGGGCTGGGAAGGTGGCTCAGTGGTAGAGCGCTTGCCTTGCATGCATGAGGCCCTGCGTTCGATTCCTTAGCACCACATAAGCAAAAAGAAAAAAGCCGGAAGTGGCACTGTGGCTCAAGTGGTAGAGCGCTAGCCTTGAGCTGAAGAACTGAGGGACAGCGCC
>NW_012267244.1:13154605-13156804 GCF_000151885.1 Dipodomys ordii | reverse complement strand
TACCCCAGAGGTATGAGTTGTTCAGTGTGTGTGTGTGTGTGTGTGTGTGTGTGTGTGTGTGTGTGTGCGCGCGCGCGTGTGTGTGTGTGTGTGTGTGTGTGTGTGTGTGTATGCAGATCCTAGAGGCTTGAATTCAGGGCTTAGGTGCTGTCTAAGCTTCTTTGTACTCTACCACTTGAGCCAGCACCACTTCTGGCTTTTGCTGAGTATTCTGTTGGGGATAAGAGTCTCATAGACTTTCCTGTCTGGGCTGGCTTTGAACCATGATCCTCAGATCCCAGCCTCCTAAGTAGCTAGGATTATAGGTGTGAGCCACAAACACCAAGCTCATTTAGAGTTTTTACACAGTTTATTGTGACTGTGGTGACCATGGAGACTCTAGTTAAGTCCCTCAGTGTTCTTTGGTGATGTGTTAAAAATAGATTACAGAGCTTAGATGCAATTTATGCCTGGGCTCTATCAAGGCTATCTATGATCTTTCCTGAAGTGTGTTTTCCTCTGTTTCTATCCTGAATTCCAAGAAACAAGAAAGAATTTCATATATAAGTACTTCCAGACATAAGACATATGCTTTCAAAGTCACTCCAAAGGTAGAAATATCTTTCTGAAATAAGAAAACACCAAGTCTGCAGTAATTTAAACAGGGTGACCATATATAGAACTAAATATAGCCTTTTGAGATCTATTTGATTACAAGGAATTATGGTACCTGACCAGATTTGAAAGCTTCCATTGGAAAAAATTTCTGTATTGCCTGAAATACTGTATATATTTTATATTCTTACATTTGGAGCTGTCTTGAGCCACAAGCAGGACATCAACGGGAAAATAAGACATTTTAAAAAATAAAACAGCCAGGCGCTGGTGGCTCACGCCTATAATTCTAGCTACTCAGGAAGCTGAGATTTAAGGATCTCGGTTCAAAGCCAGTCTGGGCAGGAAAGACCATGAGATTCTTATCTCGAATTAACCACCAGAAAACCAGAAGTGGTGCTGTGGCTCAAATGGTAGAGTGCTTGTCTTAGCTAAAGAGCTGAGGGACAGCACCCAGACCCAGAGTTCAAGCCCCACGACTGCCAAAAAAGAAAAAAGAAAGAACGAAAGCACAGTTCCAATTTAACTTTTTGTCTCAGTTATACATCCTACTATGAAAAAGTGTTTCTATCTCTCTCAGGCACCAACCAGAAATTAAGGGAAGCTATAGTGGATAAGGGCTTTGGGAAGGTTGGTACCCCAGTGTCATGAGCAGGGATTGGGATGTATATTCTGTTAAGATATCTGTTTTGTTGGGATATCCCATCCTCTCAGCCTCCAACTCTAAGTTTTTAGGTTTGGGCTACTAGTTTGCTGCTTTACCTCAGCATCCACTGAATCTCCCACACCCACCACTATCCTGAAAGGAAAAAGTGTCCCACTACATTCCACATTGACTGATATTATCTCTCTTGATATATTCAAAGGTGGGAAAAGACAGGCTTCAAATAGATATGTGCACACCCGTGTTCAAAGCAGCACTACTAACAATAGCCAAAGGCAAAAATGATAAAAGGGTCCACCAGCAGATAGATAGCAAAATGTGGTATGTACATACAAGGGACTAGTATTCACCTTTAAACAAGATAAAATTCTGACACCTTCTAGAACTTTGATGACCCTTGAAGATTTTTATGCTACATGAAATAAGCCAGTCACAAAAGGGGCAGATAATCCTGAAATAATCTGATTTATTGAGAGAAAGTATAACAGTGATTTCTGGGGCTGCAGAGAAGGCACACGAGGAGTACTTGTTTAGTACGTACCAAATTGCCCTGTAATATAGTAAAATGAGGTGGGTATGGCGATGGTGGCACAATGATGTGCATGGAACTATTGCCACTAAATTGTGCATTGATTTTTACCAGTGCTGGAGCACCTACGGCTCATGCTTGTAATCCTAGCTACCCAGAAAACTAAGATCTAAGGATCAAGGTACTAAGCCAGCCTAGGCAGTAAAAACTGAGATACTTTTTTTTTTTGTGAACATACTGTACAGAGGGGAGTACATTCCTTACCAAGCATTGCAGCCTCCTCCTTTGTTTAGCCTTCACATCCCTTCCCAGCCTCCTCCCACCCTCCCATCCAATCCTCCCCGCCCCCCCCACCAAAGTTGTAAAGTTCGTTTTCAACATGACAACTTGTACTTCTCATTGTTGCAACAGG
>NW_012267244.1:13150596-13152070 GCF_000151885.1 Dipodomys ordii | reverse complement strand
TGGCTCAAGTGGTAGAGCGCTAGCCTTGAGCTGAAGAACTGAGGGACAGCGCCCAGGCCCAGAGTTCAGGCCCCATGACCGGACCCCCCCCAAAAAGAGATATATATTATATAAAATTATATATATATATATATATATTTATATGTTTATTTATGTCAAAATAAACTCTAAGATATGGAAACAAGAGATCTCTTATTTTTTCAATATTTATTTTTTGAAGATTCTGTCTCTTTTCTTTATGTATGGTGTATTTGTGTGCATATCTTCAGGAGGGTGGCGGGGAAGGATGCAGAACTCGAGGGGAAAAGGGTGGAAAAGTGCAGCAGTGGAGCTCATTTTGATGAAAGTGACTATACAACTCCTGGGTAGAGATGGGAGGGAGGGACTGAAAAGAGTGAAGGAAAGGAAGACACTGTACCAAAGGAAATGTACTCATTATCTGACTCATGTAATAGTCATCCCTCTCTACATCACCTTTATAAAAAACAATAAAGTAAATAATAATTAATATATTTTTATTTTTCAAAAACACTTGCGGTTTGACCTAAAGCATTATTTTTTTCAAAACCTAACCCTAACCTTAACTCTAATTATACCTGAAATGGAGTAGTTAAACAGATGCTCCAATGTACATTCATCTTGACTTTAACTCACCTGTTAAGTTGTAAAATCAGATGCAGTTTGACCATAGACCTTATCTTTCTCCCAACACTAACCCTAACCCTAAGCTGAAACTTATGCCAAACCCTAACCCTAATTGTGCCATCTACTAATGGGCAGTGCAACTACTCCAATTAGGATTCATTAAGGGCACACACACACACACACACACACACACACACACACACACACACACAAATACATGTCTTTAATTCTTCTGTTTCCTTAGCAGAGCCCAGTCCCCCAAAAAACGAGTCTAGCTGGATGCCTGAAATCCTAGCTATTCAGGAGTGAGGTCTGAGGATCGTGGTTCAAAGCCAACCCAAGCAGGCAAGTCCCTGAGACTCTTATCACCTATAAACCACCAGAAAACCATAGTAGCACTGTGGCTCAAGTGTTAGAGCACTAGCCTTGAGCTAAAGAGCTGAGGGACAGCACCCAAGTCCAGAGTTCAAGCTCCACGACTGACAAAAAAAATACACTATTTGCACTCTCCATAGAATCTATTACAATTCAGTCGATTCATGTGTAATCCCTTACTGTTTCCTTGTAGATTTATAAGAACATTCTACCACAAATGAGGGAAACCATACAACTTATGTTTCTCTGGGTCTGGCTTACTTAGCTCACTTCACTTCAAGCATTAGCCTTGAGTTTAAGAGCTCAGGGACAGCGCCCAGGCTCAGTAGTTCAAGTCCCACAACCAATGAAAGAAAGAAGGAAGAAAGGAAGGAAGGAAGGAAGGAAGGAAGGAAGGAAGGAAGGAAGGAAGGAAAGAAGGAAGGAAGGAAGAAAGAAAGAAAGAAGGAAGGAA
>NW_012267244.1:13135896-13147066 GCF_000151885.1 Dipodomys ordii | reverse complement strand
TAGCTATGGTAAATAATGCTGCAATAAACATAGTTGTGCTGGTAGCTTTAGTGTGGTCTTGCTGAGATACTTTTATCTCCAACTAACCAGAAAAAACCCAGAAGTAGAAGTGTGGCTCAAGTGGCAAAGCACTAATGTTGAGTAAAAAAAGCAAACAAGAGCTCAAGGCCCTTGGTCTAGTACTGGTACAAAAAGAGAATAAAGATCCTTCTTTGCTCAGTCAAACCTTCTGCATTTCATAGAGGAAAAACTAAGAAGATCCTTCTGGCTCATCTTCCCATTCACATGAGTACCTGCCTTCCAATTTCTTGTCTCACTGCAGAAGAAAGACTACATCTAGCTAGACAGCATCTTCAATACTACTAAAGTATTCTCAATTCTTCTACTTATTTATGCATAAGTAGAATCTGAGAACCAGCATACCCATGACTGGAGTGCTGAAGTTCACTAAATACTCTATGGAGCTGCTGTTCTAACCTTTTATAAAAAAAATATAATGTGTTTATGCGTACAAGGAAAAGTTCAAAGTGGAGCCTCAACCCTGAGTCCTTAAAGACATCACTGTCTACTGGCCAGAGAATCTTCAACTGCCCACCAATCCAAAGCAGGAAACAAGAGTGCACGTGTCGTATCACACAAGCATAATACAGAAGGGCAGGACCAGAGGGGCACCAAAGTCTTCATCAAATAACCCACCCATTTCTGCAACAAGACCCAAATCCATCAAAAATACCCCATGTCACTTAGAATATTACCACCAGTATTCTGTAACACAGAATGGCAAGACATTACTAACTACAGGAGCCTGTGCTGAAGAGGAATGGGGGCATAGTTTCAGTGGTAGTTCCAGGCTTGAATAGGTGAAGTATGTGGCCCTGAGATTCTTCCTCAGGAGCACCAGGAATGAGGAAAAGAAGTTGGAAAAGAAAAGAAAGAAATGCTTAAATAGGAATATAGGTTGACCCATTGTAACAATGAGATGTACAAGACACTATGTTGAAAACGAACTTTACAGCTTCGCTGTGTGGGGGGTTGGGGGGGCGGGGAGTAGTTGTGGAGGTGGGAGGGAAAGAATGGAAGGGGAAAAACAAAGGAGGAGGTAACAATGCTCGGTAGGAAATGTACTCATTACCTTGCTCATGTAACTGTAACCTCTCTGTGCAGTATTTTTACAATAAAAAAGTACAAAAAAAAAGAAAAGAAAGAAAAAGGAAAACTTTTGAGTAGAAAGTTGTAAGGGAAACAGACATTGGAAATGAGCAATTTCTTTGGGGCCAGGCCAGACAGGTGAGGTACATGAAAAATGTTTTAAGTAATATCTCTCTTTCACACAGCAACAACAACAACAACAAAACCCAATTCCTCACTGAGGGAGCTGGGAAGTTTGGGGCAGTAATGGAACATTCATGTATCCCAGGTAAAAATCAAAGCCTTTGGACAAACTATGAGGCTAGGAAGCAGAATCTCAAGCTGCCATGGCTGCTGTCAATCATGGCTTTAGTTTTAAATCAAAAATAACTTCTGATATCCTGGCAATGCGGTTCACCACTGCCATGGTTTTACACTATGATCCCACACAGAAATGCTGTGATTCTTGCCATTTTGTGATAAAAGGGCAAACTTGCCACCACTCTGTGTTTCTTTCTTTCTTTTTTAACAAAAACAATTCAAGGTCATAGTAACAGAGAAATATATTTGGCTTTCCTCCTGCTTTACGTTGTTGTTTTTTGTTCTCATCCACCCAAACATTTCTCAGTCCAGTTACAATAGGGGCATACACTGGGATCAATTAGTTGATGTATGTGACTGAGGCTGCTGTAATATTTCTATTATTGTAAGTACAGAACTGCAGTTTGGACCAGCATCTAGCATATTCTCCCATTCTGCAATGACAAGCCAGCCTGACCGCCAATAAGCCCCCACTGCACCCAGACCACCAAGACAGTCTTCCCCCAGGGAGCACTAGTATGGATTTAAAGTTATTATTTTAAAACAAATAAATAAATGACCGTTGGCTCTCAGCAAAGGCAAATGTGACAACTTTAAAAAGTGTTCAACAGAGTCTGCTGTAATGAGAACATGGTAACAAGACTGCCAGCAAGTGGTATTGCGGGGAATAAATGTGTGTATCTGAATGCGGGCACCAAGAGCAGAGTGTTGGTGGCAGTGTCTAACTGATGATGGGCAGAGAGGTCAGAGTTAACATCTGCAATCCGGCCTCCCCCCATTCGTGTATTGAAATATAATTCAGTAGAATGAATTGCTAGATGTGTCTAAGCCCCCTGGGAAATGACAGATATTGATGAATGCTGCTGGCAAGATATATGGAAGGAAAAGGCAAATAAATGGAACCATTTTTTCTCAGAGGCATTTTGTGACTATGTGGAGCAGCTGTTAAGGCACTTGTTACCCCTCCCCCTCCCTCCTCCCTCCTCCCTCCTCCTCTCCATACTCACTTCCTGACACCTCTCGGAGACCTCCCAGAGGACCAGTGCTTCATCCTCTTCAAAATGACCATCAGGAGTCACTCCCCTCCCCTCCCAGTCACATTAAGACCTCTCAGCCCCATTTACTGCCTTTGTTGCTAACATGTCACTCTGTCTACATGTGTTCAAAGCCACCTCCTGATCCTGGAAACTGGCACAATTTCTTTTTCTCTTTTTTTTTAGTATGTTCAAAATAGGTTTATTCCCAAATCCACAAAACAACTTACGTATGTTTCCTAAAAATGTATGTCACATCACTGTCCTTCAATCATTGTTCTCCAAAACACATGGACTGGTTTATTATTTTTTATTTTTTCTTGTGTATGTGTTTTATTTTGCTTGTTAAAATGTTGGCAATTTTTGCATAAACACTATTTATGACTCACGTCTTTATGCTGGATCATTACTTACTTTCTAGCTTATACTGGCTGTTTAAAAATGATTTAAAGTAGTCCTTTCATCAGTAACAGCTATATTTTTATTAAAATATTTTAAAAAACAGTTCCTTTTTAAATAGTGACTTTTTTCTATCATTGAGATAACATACTTGAAATGGATAAGATTGTAAGGTTTTATTTTCCTTCTTCAGTGAGTATAACCTTTTTTATTGTAAAGATACTGTACAGAGGGGTTACAGTTACATGAGTAAGTTAATGAGTACGTTTCCTATTGAGCATTGTTACCCCCCTCCTTTGTTTTTCCCCTACTATCCCTTCCCTCCCCACTGGCACAATTTCCAACCTCAGAAAAATAAACCATTGATTTCCAGTCCAACACTATTTGACACCTCATCCAAGGTTCAAATTCTAATTTCAATCCCTGGTGGGGCAGTAGCTGTGTGAACTCTGCAGGGATCCTTAATCTCCTATGCCTTCCCTTCCTACAAGTAGTCTGTAAAATGCTGATGATGGAAATGGCAGGAGGTGATTCTAAGAACTAACTGAATATGTAAATAAAGAGCTTATCATACCCTGGGGCAAACAGAAGAGAAACACTGATTTATTCTCCCCTCATCTTTGCCTGCCAGTGATCATCCTTGTGTCACACCCTGACTGGATGAAGTTCTGTCCAGCAGCAGGCCTGCTGGGAAGCATTGGTTCTTCTCCGTTCACCAGGTGTCTTCAGGAACACAGGGAGAGAAAGCAACCAGACTCAGGTTGGCATCCAGGTTCCCCATTCATTAGCTAGGGAGCCCTGGGCAAAGAAAAAATCGCTTTTCTGTGCTTCCTATTCCTCACCTGCTTTCTAGTTATCATGAAATTGGATAACACATAGACAAGGCTCAGCACAGTGCTGAACACACCATTTATGCTCAGTGGTGCTCCAGTTCCCTCTCTTGGACATCTTATCTATTTGGTTGTCACTGGCAAAGAAGCCACAGCCAGGGGTACTGCTTTCTCCAGAACACTGTCTGCCTTCCATATGTGATATACATGTGCGCAGCAATGCGCATTTCTTATACTCTGCTATGTTGTAAACTCTCTGTCCACTAGGACAATCTCATCTGTCCCTGTAGCCCAGGTCACAGCTAGGACTCACCAGACTTTTTGTACAATCATGTATTAATTTCTTCATTCCACCTCCTAGGAATCATAGCTTCCCACCGTTCTTCAGTTCCATATTGTCTAGAATATTGAAATTTATTTCCTATTTGTCTCAGAAAAATGATGAAAAATGAAAAAGACTCGGAGGCCAAAACTTGATATGGAGAAGAAGATATCATTTCTCCCAACTTTGATTTTCTCTTCGAAAAAACCATCTCCCAAAGGGCCCACCATCTCCACAGTGTAATGCAGGGTTGTAATGTGAGCTAACTTTGATCCACTGGAGGAAAACTGAGACTTGGTGTCTTACTTTTTGGAAAAGTTCTGAAACCTTCTGAGTAACATTCATGTGCAGACCCCGATGCTTCGATGGACGCATCCAGATGTCACCTGTGGCTCTGTGATGCTAAACATCTGACAACTGCCTTACATCTAAGTAAGTACAACACAAGAGGAACTGGGAATGAGAAAGTTTTATGGGAAACGAGAAAGAACAAGTGCAGCTGGGTGGAAACTTCACATCACCATCTAACCAAGAATTTCCAGATAAGTCCAAGTCCCTAACAAGTTCTCTACTTAAGCAAGGAAATTTCTAGTGTAGTTCATAAAATCATGGATTTGTAAACCCTTTCTTGAACTCGGCTTGAACTCGGCCTGGGCTCTGTCCCTGAGCTTTTGTGCTCAAGGCAACTGCTCTACTACTTAAAGCCACAGCTCCATTTCCAGCTCTTTGGTAGTTTGGAGATAAGCCTACTCTGGCTTTGTACCATGATCCTCAGATCTCAGCCTCCTGAGTAGCTAGGAGTATAGGCATGAGCCACTATACCTAGCTTGGATGTACATTTTTGAGGAACTGTATTTTCCAGTTCCATGTTGTATCTATTCCAAATACATTTCAAATGATTACGCCTCCACAACAATGTGTATGTATGATTATGTATGATCCCTAAAGACTATAATTTTTTCTTAAGAAATACTTCATACTGATTAATAAATAAGCAAAAAGGTCTAAAATGTAACCATAAAATATTCCTTCAGAAATACCACCAGGTAGATCTTATCCATTGCTTCTATACACTCATGCTAATACTGGAACTTTAACTCGAGGCCTCACATTTTTGCTTGGCTTTTCCCCCTCAAGATTGGCCTCTACCACTTGAGCCACAGCTCCTCTTCTTCCTCTACTGTTTCTATAGAACAAGACCCTTATGTCTGGGCAGAGGACTCCATTGAGCACTGCATGACCTCCTCTCCCCCATCCTTTCCTAGGAAAGCAAGTTGGTACCCACTCCATCTGCTGAAAAGCAAGAGGATCAAGGGAACATTGTTATCCAAGCTAAAAATCTCATAACTTGAATTAAATCCTAACAAATATCTCAAGTACTTACAAATACATCATACCAATGTCCTATATATAAGGAGAGAAAAATCAAAGCCATGATCACTATTGTGATTGCCTGAAAGTGAACATCAAGTGGAAGGCTGGGAACTCAGCTTTTAACAGACCATTTCTGGTCTGTTACTTAGCCACCGACTACATCTGAAAGCTCAGATGACATGAAGTAGACACAAACTCCAAGGTCAGTGCCTCATATTTTACAGTAGCAGTTTCACTCAGCTCCTTAACATTCATTTTTAGAGAACTCAACCATGTTTATGGGGAAATCAGTGGAGTGAGATGAAGGAAGGTCGCCATTGGCCCACGCAATCACTCTCCAAATGGTCATCTCTCAAGCTTGAAGTCTTGTTCATTTTCTCCTAGCCAATCCCTTCAACACATTTAACCTCCTATTATCTGAATCCAGACAGAGTGCCATGACAGGTGAAGGCAGCATAACAGGGAATATGCACACAGACTCACACCCCAGAGTAGAGCAGGCATCAGGTGTTTCCTGTCATCCTCAAAGACAGCCCTGATTCCATTGTTACTAATAAATTCAGAAAAAGATATGGTTCTACTATCAGTGTGATAGGTCCTGAGATCTTTGTCTTTCATGCTGTGTAGTGACTTCATCTGACATTGAGCTAGCCCAATATTTACTAAGAGGAGAGTCAGTTTTGGTAAATAACAATAAAGGATGCCTATATAAATGTGAATTTAAATATATTTGCATTTGTAGGTCCCAACTATTACACTGAACACAAACACACACATACACATACACACACAAGCCAACACATTGATTCTTTATCTGAATTAAAATTCAACCCCTAAAGCTATCAAAGAAAGAAAAGGAAAGAGGACACTATTGTAAGACAGTTATCAGGAGAGAGAAGGAAGTAGAAGAGTCAGCAAAATTAGCATAAAAGTATTTGGAACAGGATTGTTTTGCTTTGCAGTGCTCAGAATTAAAACCAAGGTCTCACACACTCTGGGCAAGCACTGACACTACCATGTTGGGACACCTCCAACCCTGGAATCATAGAATGTGAATGAAGAAACAGCCGTTAGCAATGCTTTTGGAGGATCTGGAGTTCAAGGCCAGTTCTAGCAAAGTTAGACCCTCCCTGTCTCAAAAATAAAATACAAACCAAAGAGCTAGGAGTGTGGCTTAAGTGGTAAAGCACTTACCTAGAATAGCTGTTGCCCTGAGCTCAACCCCCAGAACAGAAAAGAGGTCACTGCCTCACTTCCCCTTTATATGCCTGAGTACAGAGCTGCCAACACTCACTGCATAGGTGTCTGTACGATGTATTCCTTTTCTTTTCTTTTTTCTTTCCTTCTGTGCTGGGTATAAGGCTTGAATTCAGAACTCTGTGCTCTAACTTGATTCTTTCCACTCAAGGCAGGTGCTCTACACTTGAGCTACAACTCCACTTCTGTTTTTTTTGTATTGTTTTGTTTAGCTGTTTAATTGGAGATAAAGTCTTTTGGATTTGTCTGCCTGGGCTGGCTTTAAATCATGGTGTTCAGATCTCGGCCCCTGGAGTGAGTAGCTAGGATTATAGGTGTGAGCCACTGGCCTCAGCTTTGATTTCTTGCATGCTATGAACATATATCCCTGTAGTCAAAATTAGCAAAAGAGAAAAAAAAACATAACTGTGTGCATGCACCAAGATTCCTGTTAACCAGAGCAAAACCAGAAACTTGGGTGACTCAGCTCTCACAAGAAAAGAGAATTCAAATTTATCAGTTCAACCTAAACCTGTTCCTTGTTTCAGTATCTAGGATTTGCTTCAGAGACTGTCATAAAAAGGCAATGACATCCATCATTCTTATTGTTCCTCAGAGTAATTGAGGTACTTCATACATGAAAGAATCCTTAAAAAAACACGAACATGTAGGGCGATGCACACATACATGTAAACATGTAAATGGTCATGGATGTTACCTAACATAAATATGTGCCTCTGGTCTAAGGGCACTGGTGAGCTGGGGTCTCCCATCACCATAAGCAACATCCTTGGAGTTGAATTTGGCACAGCATTAATTTCTTACAATGGTTACTGTTTCTTAGGCAGTGTGAACAGCTATAACAAAGTACCCAAGGCTGAATAATTTATAAAGAATAAAGATTCAGTCTTAATAGTTTTGGAAGCTGGGAAGTCTAAGATCAGAGAGCCAGCTCTGGCCTGGTGAGGGCCTACTTGCTGTGCATTCACATGGAGGAAAGCAGGAGGGCAAGAAGGCTAACGCTGTCTGAGCCTCTAATCCATTCATGAGGGAGCAGCCCTTTTGCCACAATAACCAGGAGAGGCCTGGCCTGTTACTACTGTCACAGTGGCAACATGGGAATTCTGCAATGGGCACATTCAAAGCCACAGCATGACTCCACCTGTGTTCTCATTGAGAAAAGAAGGAATACATCCAAACTGTATTATTCTCTTTCAAGCAAGTTCTCTACCCCCACCCCCCCACCCCACCACTGAGCAAGTCAGCCAGGAGTTAAAAGCAAGGAAGCTACTTCCCCTCCAGCCTCCCTTCAGGCCCAGGTCTGATACAGTGGCTAAGACAGGACTGCCAGAGAGCAGAGAAATTATCTGGCTAGGCAGACATAAGAACATTAATTTAGACTTGACAATATGCACTGATGAAGCACTTGAAATGACAATGGAACGTGACAATGACAAATGTTGGCAAACACCACTAGAGTCATTAATATATCAGAAACACTAATTTTTATACATCTTTAAACTCCCCAGTTGGTAGCATTTGCATTTCTCAGCTGCTTCTTCTTCCTGGGGAGCTGACACTAAGTCAGCATCACCTCCAGTTCTCATCTGGGGAGTGAAAAAACAAAACAAACTCCTACATCCCCAGTGGCTTTGACTGGCCACTGAAAATGGGGCTAAGTAAATGATGAATGGCCTGGTATACTCGGAGTCAGAGACAGGGGCAGGACCCTGGTGTGTTCTGCCAGGGGAGAAGGTAGCCGCCTGGCACACCAGGGAGAAGGTAAGTACTAGGAAGAAGGAGATGGAGGGAGGGTCCAGGCGAGGTCTGGCAGGTAAGGAGAGATGAAGCAAGACCATTCTCCACCAGGCTCAAAGCAAAAATGACTGCTCAAGCCCAGGTTCATGCATCCCATTCTCTCTGATCTATGCAGGATTTGCTTAAGAGTATGATTGATTTTAGCACTAAGCAGTCAGCATCTCTCATGCATTGCCACACGGTGGCGCCACGGCAATTCGATTGGGCACAATAAGAACATGTCACCAGAATGGGTGCCAGTGTGGCAGGCACTGGCAGCACCCACCACGTTCTTACCTTCCTTGGCTTTTATCTCCTTCTCCCAAATATCTGAAGGACCGTGAATGTGAAATCTAAACATTACTAGTACTTTCTATTCTTTCAATGAACATTTCAAGTCCTTAGCTGTAATATAATCAATTCAACTTTTCTGGTCTCTTCATGCATATTAGCCACTTATAAAAACCACTTCACCTCTTATAGGCTACACATCTTCTAAGGACATAAGCTTTCCAAACATGCTTTTCAGAACCAGAAAGTCTGCAAATGTATCAAGGATTGAGAAACAGGCCCAGGTTTGTCCAGTCCCAAGTAATATATCAAAGTGGTAAGTTCAAAGAAGTACCAAAAACAACAACAAGCATTTGCTTCTTCAAGTAAAAAATGTCAATGCCTTAAGCCCGATATGGTGGTACATACCTATAATCCCAGTAACTTAGGAGGCTGAGGCAGAAAGATCTCAAGTTGGAAGCCAGCATGAGCTTTTTGAGACAATCTCTCAGAGGAAGAAAATGAAAGTTGAATGCTTTGATAAAGTGCTATAAAAATCAATAAATGTCTTTTTGATTTTGTCAGTCATGGGGCTTGAACTCTGGGCTAGGGTGCTGTCCCTAGACTCTTCAGCTCAAGGCAAGCTCTCTACCACTTGAGCCACAGCACCATTTCCGGTTTTCTAGTGGTTTATTGGAGATAAGAGTCTCATGGACTTTCCTGCCCTGGCTGGCTTTGAACTGTGATCCTCAGATCTCAGCCTCCTGAGTAGGCTGAGCCACTGGTGCCCTGTAAATGTCTTATTCTTATCGAATTTTCAGAACAATAAGCCTAAATTTTTTATGTATAGGCTCACCAAACTATTTTCTTCTTCAAGAAGAATCCAACAGTGCATTATTTGTAGAATTATACTAATATTTAAGAAATGAGTTAGGCATGGAAGTTGGGGGAGCCTTGTGCTCAGTAGATTTAATGTTCTGTATATTTCTTGTTTTCTTTTTGCTCAAGTCTTTTCATTAGCCTAACAGGTAAGAACAGACCCATTATAAAATATAGATACAATATGTCATTAAAAACATTGAATAACCATGAGACATTTCTCTTCTTTGGTGGACTTTGAAAAATTGCAGTTAGTAGATTTGATTTGCCACATCTGTAATACCCAATCAAAAAACCAAGATGGCAAAATACATAAAAATAATGTAATAATAGAATATAACATACCAAAATAGTTTGGTGGTGACTGAGCATTTTCCTGCTCTAATACTCTTGAAATCCTACATAGCAGTGACTTAACGCCCAACCTATGTTTTGCTGAACAAAAAGGCACTTCAAGAAATCTCAGAGAAATCAAGACTTCTATGCAAAACATCTGTAATCAGCCCTCAGGACTACGTTTTAAGTCTTGGAAACCTTGTCAAGCACAACTGAATTATTAAATCTGAGGAGCCTGATTTTCTCTCACATATAAAACCAACAATCCAGTCATTTCTCTCCTGTGACTTGTGGTATAAGTATAAGGGAAATGCATTTGATGCTTCAAATCCTTATTTGGGCTTTGGCCTTAATGATTCTCCCATCATGCCTGACTCATCACCTCCTAGAAGTCTTCATGGACTTGTAAGTCTTCAAGGAGAGACGTGGGTTTCTGTGAAGGCTCTGTCAACTACCTATGGACAAAGTGATGACCACTGGGAAGTTCCTGGGCAGTAAGTGACCCAGAAGCTGGTAGACAATGGCTCATGGCAGGCCATCTGCCTGAGAGACAAGCTACAGAGGGCCCTGAGAGTGAGCCACTGGGAGGCAGCATCGGCCAAAAGAACCACCTTGACAACTGTGTGTCCTATTAAGTCTGGGTCCCAGGAGAGCTTCCTACTCTGACAAGGAAAAAGTGCCACACTTATAAAACAGCACCAAAGTATTCACCTGAGAGGTAGAACACCTGGACAGCAAACAAAATCCCCACATTAGAAACTGACCTGGGTACTGTGAAGACAGTGAATCATTCTAAAGACTTAAGCCATACTCTCGCGGGAGGAAGACTGGATGCCTCTTTATTAATGGTCTAGTGAGTCAAAAAAAAATGAGCAAAGATGTCCTTCAGCTCCATGCAGAACTACACAATTTTATAAGTTCTAAAACTAAATATTGACCGACTTCAAAGAATCCTTGCCCTTCGTTACACGATGAGAGTTTGCAAATATAAAGAAATAGTAAAACAAACAGAAGCAAGATGTTTTTAAGTCTTTAATCAAAATGCTCTTATTTGTGTTGTTTGCTTTGTTTGTTGTTGTTTTGTTGTTTTTTAGACACGAGGGCTTGAATGGGGGGCCTGAGCGATGACCCTGAGCTCTTTTGCTCATGGCTAGTGCTCTACCACTTGATCCACAGCACCACTTCCAGTTTTGTGGTGGTTAATTGTAGATAAGAGTCTCCTGCCCAGGCTGGCTTTGAACCAT
>NW_012267244.1:13134843-13135846 GCF_000151885.1 Dipodomys ordii | reverse complement strand
TACTGCTCCAACCTTAGTCCATATACTTGTTTCACACTCTTTCAGCCTAACTTTAACTACTCTAGCTGATTGATTTTAGGGTCAGGCATTTGAGTTCCAGTTCTGCAACCCCAAAACAGATTTCACCACTTCCAGCACAAACTTTTCTAGGCCTGAGCTCCTTAACCTATAAAGCAGAGGAAAGGTAACAGGGTTGTGGCAAAATATAAACTAGAAAATATGCTATTGAATTAATAATCAAGTAAGCTTTAAAAATCACATTAACTTCTAAAGTGAGCAAGAAAATCAAATTTTGTTAAACCACTGGGAAAAAATATACATATAATGTATAAGTACAGTTTATGGTCCTATGGTTAGATCTTTGATGTTGTTATTCTTGTAAAGGCCTTAAGGAATCATGGGAATGTTACAAATTGGAGAGCCTGTTAATACAACACCTGGGATATTTTATTTCTGCCTAGATCCCCATTAGTGTTAATGGGAGACGAGGAAACAGATGGATTTAAAGCAGTCATTAGAAGGTACTCACACAGTGTTATAGCCGGTCATGAGTACAACAAACTTCATATAAATTCGCTTTCTGATGACTACCAAGAGCCTCTAAAAGGCGGGTTGCTGTTATATTCATGCATCATTTGCTGCCTACAATTTAAGAAAATTAGCATCTGTCAACAACATTTTTCAGCTGCACAGGGTGGAAATTAATGGATAATACCATTTCCAGGTTGTCGTATGAGAGGTGAGCTTGCCCCACAATCTGGTTGTTCTACTTTAACACTGAATTGAGCTGCTTGCTATAACTGGAACTTTGATCGGCTCTGTGCTCTTGGATACATGTTTCTAAAACCCTATTGTGATCATTAAGACATTTATTAAATACTTTCTACTGATATAACTAGAAATTTGGAGGCAATAAATTGAAACAAGTTTTAATGCTGGAATCAGCTGGCCAGACTGATACAAGACCCTGTCAGGTTTCTACCCCAGAGGTATGAGTTGTTCA